>NW_017731988.1:624798-630964 GCF_001890085.2 Hipposideros armiger
GGGGCAAGCACTATGGGCAGTCTATCTGAAGTGTACCTGGCGTATAAGACGACCCCCCACTTGGAGGCATATTTTTCAGGGCCAAAAAATCATCTTATACGCCGGCAAATACGGTACCTAAGCTTCCTCTAAATGACTAGCAGCTTCCCCTTGCGTTTTTGCTTTGCTGGTGATGTTCGCTTTGCTGGGCATAACTTTCATTCTCCCTCAAAACACCAGTCCAAAGCCTATCCTTCTTTTAAAATCCACAATGAAATATACTTTCTTCATGAAGTCTTTTTTGGACTGTAAAACTGGATAAACTGATTCTTGTGGTTCATTGCTATATTTTAATGAAGAAAATGTTAGGTTCTAAATGTGAGAGGTTTTTGTTTTTTTTTAATGCCAACCATTACATAATTTTACATAATTGTTCATGTTTTAGTGGCTAGAAAATAAAATCCACAACCTCTCTAGACTGTGATCTTCACTGCCTGTCACTTGAAAGCTGCCCTGTAAATGTTGGCTAAATGAATGAATGAATGAATGAGTGAGATCATTTGATTTCTGTAGGTATTCTAATATAACTCAAATATGAAAGGAAATCTCCCATGGGATATGGTTGCATGCAAGCAGAAAAATAGCATGGTATAATCCTTGATAAAGTTTTATAAAATTAAAAATATCAAGACAGAAAAAAAGTGACATTTTAAGATACAAATGGGTAGAGAGATATAACAACATTTTTATACAAAATAAAGAAAACTTGTATAATAAAGCGAGGATGGCAAAAACACAAAATACACTCAATTCAATTTAAAACAATATTTGTGGAGTACCTCCTTTTTAAATAAGTTAAGAACACTGTCAACTATTACCATTTAAAAAAACTTTTATATGATATATTAAAAAGTGTTAACTTCTTTGGGCCTTAGTTTCTTCATCTATTAAATTGAGATTTAAGGGTCAGCCAGGTGACTCAGTTGATTAGAGCGCGAGCTCTGAGCAACAGTGTCGCCAATTCGATTTTCACATGGGCCAGTGAGCTGAGCCCGAGCTGAGCTGCCATTCAGCTGCCAATGGGTGGCTGGATGGCTCAACTGGTGACAGCACGTGCTTTTAACAACAAGGTTGCCGCATGGGATGGTGGGTTATGGCCACCCGCAGCTTAGATTGAAAACAGCACCTTGAACTGAGCTGCCCTGAGCTGCTGACAGGCGGCCAGATGGCTCAGTGGCTAGAGCGTGCACTCTTAGCAACAAGGTTTCTTGAACACGGCACCTTGAGCTGAATGGCCACAAGCTGCCAGTGGGCGGCCGGATGGCGACTAGACTTGGAGCTGAGCTAGCTGCACCTTCCACAACTAAGACTGAAGGACAACAACTTGGCTGTTCCCCTCCCCCAATTCCCCAATAAAGTCTTTAAAAAAAACAACAACAAAAAGCATAAGGTTTCCAGTTCAACTCCTGTATGAGATGGTGGGCTACGCCCCGTCTACCCCAACGGGATTGTAAACAGCGACTGGACTTGGAGCCAAGCTTGCGCCCTCCGCAACTAAGATTGAAGAACAACAACTTGACTTGGAGCTGATGGGTCCTGGAAAAATACAATGTTCCCTTGCCCAATTCCCCAATAAAAATCTTTAAAAAAAAATTGAGATTTAATATCTAATAATACCTAAAAATATCTCAAAACCTAAGGTTTTGTTATATCTTAAAATGTATGCGTGTCACCTGAGGCATTCAAGTGTCCCCAAGGCCATATGATGATTGCACTCTTTGTAATGTGTGCAGGGAGCTGCAGCAGAGAGCTGATGGTGATGGCAGGAGGGTGGGCTGGGACACCAATGAACCACTTCCTCCTCCACCATGTGCACTTTTCATTTAAATAAAACTATGCTTCTCCATGCTTCAAGGATTACTAAAACTGTTGTTTAATTCCATCTGATTAGTTCATCTTTCTAATCCATTGGGCAGAAAGAAGATATTTATTTGTTCAAATCAGTATTTGAACAGAAATATGAAGTAGAGAACTAAAAAAACATATCCAGACGTCTTTTCTTTTTCTCTTTTTTTGGGGTGGAGGGATAGGTGGGCTAGGGAACTTGTATTAAGAGGAGTTCAGGTGATGGAAGGATTGGGAAACATAGTTTCTGGTATTTTGACTAGTTTGATTACACTGATCCTCTTCATTAGGATGTTATTTGACTCCCTAATTCACTTCCTTTGTATAGATTTAGCAAGTAGATTGTTGGGTAAATAATAACGAGAAATGGGTGTAATTGTTGTTGGGTCTTTTCAGAATTTGGACACCTTGGACAATACAGAAACCCCACACATTCTCAAACTACAAAGTTGGCTGAATTTATGCAGAATTTTCATGCAGTGAGTCAAGAAGTTGTCTTAAAGTTGTAGTCAAAGGTGCATAGAGCTTCTGATTAAAAAATATTAAGCAAAAGCCTCTGAATTAATTTCCTCTTTAGAAAAAAAGGAATCCAAATTTGACCTGAATCTGGAGTCTAAGCCAGCAGGTGGCAATGTTCCTTGAAAGCCATCTCTGAAATAACAATGACCCCATCCATCATTTGTTCCAGGAAACTTGAGGAAAACAGATGATGTAAGCCAGTTGGCTGGGGTGCACGCTTACGCCCTTTAATATTCAGTAAACCCTACCTGTTATTTGCTTTTTAGTCTCCAAGTCTCTGGTTTGCTTCAGCACCTGGAGCAACCGAGGGACCCCGTTGAGTTCAGCCACCTCCAATTTGTTGTCATTGTCTTCAAACACCAAGTTTCTCAAGGCCCCACACACTGCTCTCTGAACATCTTCATTCTGAACTTTGAGAAGCTGCAGAAGCTTGGGGATGCCATGAAGCTGATTCACCTGGGGAAGAAGTGGATGCGTATTTCAGATGTTTATTAATTTTGATGTGGCACGAAAGACATTCAGTGTGATATGAATGAACAGATGAAGCTTACGAATGTTGATTATAACTCCCAGCAATTAACAACTACGTGTGGCATAGCTTGAGACTCACTGTGGACAATATATATACTCCTTCTATAAGGTATCTCTCACCGAGGCACTTACAATAAGTTTGGGAAGTTAAGACAGAAACCTGTGAAAAAATTAAAGGAAAGTTAGGTGATAAAGGGTGGATAAGTGATAGCTAAGTGGATAGAAAGAGTTAAGTGATAGAAGTCTTAAGCATAATAAAGAAAAAAACTGAGAATTAGAGGAGTAAGTAATGTTTTATGGACGAATACCATACTACAGGAGCGTTGTTGTTTTTTCTCCCCTAGGACAGAATGTTACAGTTCATATAAACTGAACAGAAATTACCTTCATCAATGGTAGAAATAAAAATTCATTTACCATGACAACCATAGTAACAATGCAAACTAACCCTAAATGTAAGCTATTTTTATGATCAATTGCTTTGAGTATTTAAAAGATTTATTAAATTAGTCAAGCATTTTAATTTAAGTAAATAACACAACTTTACACTTTTTTTTTTTAAAGATTTTTTTTTATTGGGGAACAGTGTATTTTTCCAGGACCCATCAGCTCCAAGTAAAGTAGTTGTACCAAACCAGTTGTGAAGGGTGCAGCTCCTTGGCCTATGCGGGGATTGAACTGGCAATGTTAGTGTTATGAGCACTGCGCTCTAACCAACTGAGCTAACCGGCCACCCAACAACTTTACACTTTTTTAATGTGCTATTTAAAAAATATTTCTTCTAGGGGCCGGCCGAGTGGCGTGTTGGTTAGAAGTTGGCTTGGGCTTGGGGCGCCAGCTCTGAGCAGCAGGGCCCTGGTTCGGATCCCACATTAGGGCCACTGATGCTGCGCCCTCTACAGCTAAGATGGTGAACAACAGCTTGACCTGGAGTTGGGCTGTCGTGAATCGCGGGCGACTGTGTAGGCTGCAGTGGGGCTGGCGGGCAGCGGGCGTGAGCTGCCAAGAGCTGCCTCGAGCAGCCGTCCATGGACGGCTAGCGACTGCCTCACCCGGGAAGAGCGCAATGATCACAATACCAACATGGGCCAGTGAAGCGATGCCCTCCACAACTAGACTAAAGAACAAAAGGACAGCAACTTGTCTGTTCCCCTCCCTCAATTCCCCAATAAAATCTTAAAAAAAAAAGAAATNCTGTTGTTCACCATCTTAGCTGTAGAGGGCGCAGCGTCACTGGCCCTCATGTGGGATCCGAACCGGGGCCCTGCTGCTCAGAGCTGGCGTCCCAAGTCAACTCCTAACCAACGCTCCACTCGGCCGGCCCCCATGCTTCAAGGCAGAGCCCTACACACTAGTCAGTGCTCATTCTCAGTGACCTTGAAGATGAACCTCTGAGCCTACAAAGAGAAACTGTTCTCATTTCAAAGAACACTACCACACTCACTTGGTAAGGGAGAGGGAGCAATCTCATTGGGGGGAAATCTTTGATCCTGCAGACTTTTCATTGGAAGAGGGAAGAGTTTCCCTCCTGGGCTGGTACAGAAAATGCCAGAAAGGTGCATGGGTTGACATTCTCTCCCAGGGAACAAAGCTCTGATGCTGAACTTAGGCACATATAGAACCAGATGGTTCTTTTTAAAATGTCTTGGTCAGAAAAATCAAGGTCTTATCTGAAAACACACTTAATTCTCTTATATATGTGTAATCCAGATAGTCCCAGGCCACAAGTCTTTTGTTTTTTTAATATTTGGTAAGGCATCCACAGTTGCTGAGAAACTTACACAAGCACCACAGTTATTATTGCAATAAATACACAGGAATGAAATAAGTGGCAACCTAGTATTAAAGGAGACAAAGGTAGTTCAGAGAAGCCCCTTCCTTCACAACTCAGAAGAGGGGGTGCTGAAACTAAAGAATGGAGGGATGGCATTTGTTTCAGAGGAGAAGTGATATTTGAGACAGCCAGTAAAGGATAAGAGAGTTCTCTAGGTGTGAAAACGGACTCCAGTCCAAGACAACAGAGGCAAAGACATCGAGACAGAATGGAGACATGGAACCGACCAGCAGGTAACTTTAGAATTTCAGAACTTGGGATGGAAGAGTAGGAGGAAACGCTGCTGCCAATGGTCATCAGGCTCACATCATGAAGTCTTTGTGTGGCATGGACAGGGTACAGATTTTATCTCATAGGTAACAGGGAGCATAATGGGATAATATTTTCATTTTAGAAAGAAATCACTAGCAGAGTACTGGATAGATGGGGAATGTGCAATATTGAATCAGAGGCGAATGTGCAATATTGAATCAAAAGGCCAGGTAGGAGGCTACTGAAAGAGCACCCCAGGGAGAGGAAGAGGGCTTGCACTCAGGCAGTAACAAGAGTAAGAGGAGAGAGGAACGGTCAAAGAGGAGTGAGGGAGAGCTCTCTGATCTGAGATTCTCAAAGACCAGCCCCTTATCAAAGATGTATAAAAATGAGACCCTCTGTCCCCACGCAGTAGGTGGGAGCCGCCTTGATATAGGAAAACACCCAGATAAAAACTGGATTCAAATCTGGGCTTTGTTTTTCAATAGTTGTATAACGTCAGACAACTAACCCCCTGAACCTCACACTGATCACATATAAATCATCAATAAAGCCTTAAGGAGGTGTCAGGAGGGAGCAGAGATGAAAAATGAAAAGCCCGAGCTGAGTGACTAAGTCATAATAGGGGCTCAATAAGAAGATGTTACGGAATAGACAAGAAGAAATCCACATATATGGTTACCTGCTTTGTGTTTTCAAAGAAAGATACAAACATGTCTATTAAAGTCAATAATTTATTTCTGAGGCCCAGGAAGCATTTATTTAGCTTTTGCATTAATAGAGCAAAGGAAGTTATTCAGAAGGATTTGTGTCAAATATTCAAGTATCCACTCAATTCAATGAACATGTAATGAACGCTCTCTGGTAGGGATGTTTGGCTTGTACTAGAAATCCTGGGACTTGTAGAATCAACCTCCATTTATCAGCTCTGTAGATTATCTAAAGAGGAGTCAATGGTTTCTATGGCATCAATATCACAGAAAGTTCTCTGACCTTAGTTTCCTATTGCCTGTACAAAAGAAGAAGAAGCATGGTTCAGTGGAGTACTTCCTTGACACACACCCACACATCTCAAGCTTTCTAGCTACCATGCCTTGACCTCAATTACTCTATTACCGTATTTGCCGGCGTATAAGACGACTGGGC
>NW_017731988.1:635634-659156 GCF_001890085.2 Hipposideros armiger
AAAAAAAAAAAAAATATATTATATATATATATATATATATATATATATATATATATATATATATATATATTTCTTCTATCCAAATATGCAAGAGAGAGTATGCTGTCTATAATAAAAAAGGCCAGGACTAGGAATAAAAAGAATAATAGATGGTTTAGATTCTGAAACCTACGCTGGTTTGAGAAGAGACCAAGTAATGGCAATCGAGCAAGGTGACTTTGTGTTTTAGGCTGCAAATACTATCTAAAGAAATTCAAAGCTGGACACAGGGTGGCTGAGGAGAAATGTTAAGTTGGAGACAAGGCTTTCTTTTTTATAGGTTTCCATTAGCATCTGATTAAAATTTTCTGAGTTGCTAAGAACTTTGGTAAAGATCTCAGTCATTTTCACCATCTTAATGCAGACATTTTTAGGAAATTAAGTTGTTATGAATGGGCATGAATTTCCCTTTTAGATGAAGCTCATCACTTATGAATGATGCTCTAATTACACAGCAGTTCATGCTCAGGGGAGAGTTACACACCTGGCCCAGTGGTGCATTTTCATATTTTGTGTGTATCATCAAACTCTAGCCTCCCTTTCATAAGACAAATAAATAGTACTTAAGACCCAGTCTTCCAATCTTACATCTTCCTTTGTTATGATGGGGCAGAAGACTAGCAAAGCAGGAATGAAAGACAAGGTTGTAAAATAATCTAAATAATAAAAATAACCACAATAATAATAAAACAAAAATAACAACCCTTCCTCCCACTTCTATCATTTAAAATAAAAGGGAACTAATTAGTATATATATATATATATATATATATATATATATATATATATATATATATATATATATATATATATAAAATCTAATTAATAACTTGCAAGAACCTTAAGAGGAAAGCACTCTTCTGGCTTCTTGAGGCATAATAATTCCACTTTTGACTCCCTTGAGAGGAGACATTTGCAGAACAGGAGACAACTGGGAGACAAACCACAGCAATTTTCATGGGCTATGTCTAGAGCCATTCTAATATATTTGCAGGACAATGCTAATGATAAAGATTTCTTAGCTATCAATTAAATCTGGTTCAACAGATCATCGATTTGCTCACTTTATCTATTCCATTACATTTCCTTTAAAGCAGAAAGGCACAATTTAGTTTAAAACAGCCTAGAACTCACATGTTTCCCTAATTCCGTCAATTTCTATTTCACAGCTGGGTTTTAAAGGTGGTTAAATGCACTCTATAAACTTCAAATGCCAGCTTGATTAAATCTTCACAGTAGCAGCATAAACATCAGATGCAAAAAGAAAATCTTGTTTGTCCTGAAGATACTCTGGCAGCTTCAGAAATATTGTATCACTTAATTTATAATTCATTAGTTGCCTTCTTCAAAATCTGATATGCAGAGGCTTACTGGCCACATTGCATTTCCAGCTATGATGACAGCATTAGTGAGAAATGGCACGAGGAAGCCTCCACTGCCCCATTGGGGAGTGTGGACGACAGAGTTTTTGGTTTAACAGCCTTCTGACCCGTTCTCTTACCCGGCCACCTTTATCCCCTTGGCTTTCATCAGTTGCTCCAGCCTGGAAAGAAGGAACTGCAGACACACCGTGTTCAGATAAACGCTGAAATCCGACGAAAGCTCCACTTACTACAGAATTTGACTCTCTGGTGTCTGGCACTTACCCCACATTTAAAAATAGGTTTCAGTTACTTTTGCCCATTATATCGAACAAATGGATATAAATCATATCCAATGCAGGAAGCTGACAAGATTCTCCTCATTGCACATAAATAGAAGGGCAGTGGTGATGAATCTTATACACATTTTGGGGAAGCAGCTGGCACCACATGTGTTACACCACAGGTTACATGTGTTTCCCAGTTATACTAAATCCTCAGGAGATTTGTTCTCTCTTTGAAAAAAGGAAACAGGAGATTTGTTCTCTCTTTGGAAGGTCTCAGAACTTCAAAAGAGCTTTCATTTGAGATGATTTCTAAATATATGAAAGGGCAGAATCGCATATTAGAATTTTAATTTTCTCTTTGACTCTATTCTGATTCTCTTCCCTTCCAATTCTAAAATAATTAAATGATGAGGATTTCTGGTGGCAAATAAGCAGAGGGAGCCGGCTGACTCTGTTGGGGCTAAGGGCTCCCCCAAGCCCGCCCAGTTCCTTTGCTCTCACTTCCTGTCCTGTTGGGGATGCTCTCCCCACTCTGCCTCTCTTCTGGCAAAGCCTTACTCATCCTGCATGAACTGGCTCAAATGTCACCTCCTCTGTGAATGAAATGTCACTCCCTTTCTCTCCTTTGCCTCCCATTGAATTAATCACTCCCTATAAATTGGTATAAACGTTCAGGAAGGCAATTGGCAATTTGTCTCAAAAACTAAAAATATTCACTTCCAGAAACCTTCATTAGGAAATAATTTGAAATGCAGACACAGACTAACACAGGATAATAGTAACTACATTATTTATGATAGTGAAAAACTAGAAACCATACATGTCGAACAATGGGGAAAGGCTGGTTAATGACTAATTGCCACATATACACATGTTGAGATATCCTGGGGACAGACAGAGCAATGTTTGAACTGATAGGTATTTTATTAGTCATACAGTTTCCTCATTTGTCAAATGGGGATTATGTAAGATTGGCAACCGTGTGCTAGACACGTAGTAATTACTCAACACACAGTAGCTACTACTACGCCACCATAAAATGTTTACAAACTATGAATGTTATGAGAAAGATGTTATTGAAAATATGCATTTCCACTCATAAACACAAACAAAAAGAAGGGTATGAGACAGGGATTTGGGAGAAATGATGGGATCTAAGTTATGGATGGGGCTTGCTACTTTGTATTAAAAAAAACATATTTGTGCATACTTTTAAAAATCAAAATAAAAAAAAATCCCTACCAACAAAGCTACATATTTAATTAGATTCCAGCTATGTACATATATGCATTAAAAAAATCAGAGAAAACCAAAATGATAACAATAGAGGGACTGTGGGTATATATATTTTTTTCTTAATTTCTCAAATTTCTTATAATGAATTTGTATGAGTTTTATAATAAGATTTTACAAGACAGTTATGGCAGTCACTGCTTTGGTGATGAGATCTGAAGTAGGCATAAAAATAAAACCCGATTAAGCAGAGTCTTGCAGATTAGGAATTTGTCCTTTATCCTGCAGGCAATCGGGGTAGCTATTGGACGGTCTCCCTCGGTGCTGTGAGGAGACTGGCTTAGGAGTGGATAAGAATGGAGGAAGGGAGACTAATCAGGAGGCAGCTGGACAAACAGAGGTGACGGTGACAAGGATTAGCTGTCACACTCCCTGTGTGAGCTACTACTCACTTACAGAGGAAATAATATTCTCTGAGTTATTATTTCAGGGCAGGTCTTGTACCATTACCTGATTGCATTCTCACAACATCTCTTTGTAGTAGGACTTTATAGGTAGGAAAGCTGAGGCTTAGAGAGGCAAAATATCTTGTTCGAGATCACTCAGGTAATTAGGGTGCCGGGACTCAAACCCATCTCTGAGTGACTTCTGAGAGGCAATGCTCAAACCGCCTAACCCAGCAGGAAGAACAAGTTTAGAAGGAGGGTTGGCTAGTGGAGAAGCAAAGCAAAAGAAGATAAGGTGTTCATTTCTTGATAAGATGCTGCTGCTGAGTTTAGTGGGAAATCTAGGAAATAGAAGGACATGTGGTTTGGAACCCAGGAAAGAAATGTGGTTTGGAACCCAGGAAAGAAATGTGGTTTGGAACCCAGGAAAGAGATATGGGCTGGAGATGCTATAGGGTCATCAGCATCTAGGATACACATTAATGGAAACCAGAGAAGTAGATGAGGCAGGTCAGGAGATGGTGTTGAATAAGGGAAGTCCCAGGAAACATCTAAGGAATATTTAAAGGATAGGTCAAGGATAAATTTTTCACAGAGGAAACCTGAAGGAACCAGAAAGATGGAAAAAGAACAGGAGACTCTGGACCAAAAGAAGAAAGTTTCAGAAAGGACAGAGGGATGTATGGTGTTAAATGCTGAGAGTCCTAATCATATAAAATAAGAACTGAAAAGTTGCCACTAGTTTTAAAAGTTATGACTTAACATTTTGATCTTGATGTCCAAATTGTAATTGTTTTTTATATATAAATTGAAAACTACAGTGTCATGCTTAATACTAGAGGGATTTTGTTCAAGTTCTTGGGTTATATAACATCACAATACTTGGATTTTCTATAATGTATATGTGTTTTTAGTTTTTAGTATAGTTTTCATGTTTCAGTATTCTCAAAGCCAGTCTTTGTTCTAGCTTTATCACTGAATAAAAGTTAAGAAGGCAAGCACAGCCTTAACTCTATATGTAAGCAAAATGATAATTATAATCAAATTAGTAATTTAAGAGATAATGGAAATCTAGCCCAACCTGCATTAACAAAAGAAAAATTCAAGGAATTCCATATTATAAAATGAAAGCATTTTTAAAGACTGGGAATAAAAAAGATTTAAACATTTATCTGACTAAGTAAAAGGACTAATTTTAGCCCAATTCTCTTCACCTATACTTATATAGAAGGTTCATTACTAGCTAAATATGTTATTTAAAAAAAATCCTTATTTATTCTTCCTATGGAACAAACATATAGGCAAAGGTCAGTAAGAAATACCCAATAATTAAATAATTTTTAAAAGTAAAAATAATCTAGGTGTGGGATGCGTTTTTTAAAGCAATACCTAAAATACAGATGCCATGAATAAATACTGACAAATTTAACTTCATAAGAATTTTAAAATCCTGCATGATGAAACATACCATAAGATATGTAACACTGGATTATGCATAATAGGTAAAAAACTCCTACAAATCATTAAGGAGATACGCATCAGTAGAAAAATGTATAAAAAACTGACAATCAACTGCAGAAATAAATACAAGCTCAAAAAAATACATCAAAAAGTACTCAACTTTATGATAAAAGAAATGTAAATGAAAAAAATCAGAAGCTCTTTTGTCTGACTCTGCTTACCCGATCTGTAGGATTAACACATTCTCTCTTCCCTTTGTGAATCCCGAGTACTATTGAAAGCTGCTAGGTTAACTCTATCCGTGTTGGGTTTTGTACTCCTATTTCTACCAGTTGAGTTACATGTTTACCAAGAATAACTTAGGTTCGTTTCCCAATGTATTTGTCAACTATACTTGTTCTTATAATTATGTAATTTATTTACCTATTCTGAAAATGAATGAAATGTAAGTATGAAAAGCATTCTGTCTCCTTGAAAATTAATCCGAGTGCTTTGGAAAGACTAGGTAAAGATGAAGAGCTTAAAAAAACTCTAACTATTTATGGACAAAATTAATGTAAATGGTTAGAGAAAATGTAAAAATCTGAAAGGATTTGAACTCAGGTGAATTAGTACCATTAAGTTTTCATTTCACTTTAAAGAAACTACAAATGGCATATGATACATAATGGGCATAGTTTATGTGTGAACGATGATGACACTATAAGTGTGTGTGTGTAGTTTTTAAAAAGATTTCTCTAACTCTTTGATTAACTGATCAACTATTAGTCTAGATTTCAAAAAATAGAAAAATTTCTACTATAAAGTGATTTTTTTTGTTTATTAGGTTAACAAAAGCAAACAAAAAGGAGTAATATCTGTGGTAGAAATGGTGCATGTAAATGGGTACTTTGATACAACGTTGGTGGGAGTGTAAGTGTACAATTTGGGGAAGGATTTATTTGCGAGTTATTTACCCAAATTTCAAATGACTCAATAATAAAAAGGACTGAATTTACCCACTTCCTGAAACAACTTTAAACATCAGACAAAACATACAATGATTTCAATGACTGGACATGACGCAGTAATGGATAATGATCCCTGAGAGATAGAAAACAAGCAAGGTGAGCCCTGCTGCTGCACCAGGTTATTGCCTTGAGAGAGTTCCCAGGCCATGGTTCAGTGAGGGAAAACCTAAGTGGAATTCAATAAGCAGAGCTGAGGAGTACAGAGCCAGAGAGCAAACAGGCTAGTGTCTGCAGGGAAGAGTACCAGCGAGAAAAGAGCTGCACAGAATGAGAACTCTTGAGATCTGCAGAGGGTCCCCCTCTAGTAGTCAGTAGAGTATTAATTAGTACGTGTGTGAGGAAATTGCCTGAGGCCAGGGAAATAACCATCTGAAAGGATTTAAAGGAACAGTTCCTCATGCTCACACAGGCCCATGAACCCTGCCTATTTTCACTAGCAGAAAACCATGACTCATGGTGTATTAGGTAGAATTCTCAGAAGTGTCTTGCCTTAAGAAATGGAGACTAATTAATTCTGGAAAAACATGCTGCTCTGGTCCCACCTAACAAATCTTAAAAAGCAGGGTTTGAAAGGATCAAACTGTTTCCAAGTAAATTAACTGCATTCTAGAACAAAGCTCAAGAATATTTACAGAAAAATAAAAATATCCAGCATCCAACAAGATAAAATTCTTAATACCTGGCATTCAATAAAAAATTTCCAGGTATGCAAAGAAGAAAAATATGACCCATAATGAGGAGAAAAACCAATTACTGAAACCCACCAAGAATGGGCACAGATGTTAGAATGAACAGACAAGGTCATTCAAGCAGTCTTCCATATGATCAGAAACCTTGAGCAAAGGGACATGTTAGGTAGGGACACAGAAGATATAAAAAAGACTCACTTTTTACCTCTAGAGGTGAAAACTACAATTTATAAAATAAAAAA
Organism: Hipposideros armiger; assembly: GCF_001890085.2. NCBI lineage: Eukaryota > Metazoa > Chordata > Mammalia > Chiroptera > Hipposideridae > Hipposideros > Hipposideros armiger. The sequence goes on from NW_017731988.1 coordinate 642,403, forward strand.
AATCACACTGAGTGAGATTAATGACATATTAAACACTGCAAGAGAAAAGACTTGTGAATTTAAAGCACAACAACTGAACTTATTCAAAAGGAAATACATGGGGGGGAAAAACCTAAAAAGGAAAAAGAATAGCATATGGATGAGATGTGTGACAATTTTAATCAGCCTAATATGTATTTAACTAGAGTTCCCAAAGGAGGAACAGAAAACATATTTGAAGAACTAATCATTTAAAATTTCCAACCAAAACATCAACATTTGAGGAAATGTAGAAATCCACATATTTAAAAGCTCAAAAACTCCCAAGCACAAGAAACCTAAGAAAACTATATCAAAGCATATTGTTATCAAATTGTTCAACACCAGTGATATAAACAGAAAATCTTAAAAGCAGCTTGGCTGGGTGGGGGGTAGACATACAGAAGAACAATAGGACAACAGGAGATTTCTTGTCTGAAACACTGTAAGAAGACAGTGGAACAACAACTTTCAAGTACGTAATTAAAATACTGTCAACCTAGGAATCTATTGCTAGTGAAAATACTTCTCAAAAGCAAAGATGAAACTCTCTGAAATTCAAATAGTTAATCACCAGGAGACCTGCACTAAAATAAATGTTAAAGAAAACTCTTCAGGCAAAGGGGAAATGATAACGGATGACATCTATACAAAGATATGAAAAGCACTAGAACAATTTAGATGAAATGGACAAAGTCTTTGAAAGACACAAACTACCAAAGCTCACTAGGAAGAAACAGCCCAAAGAGTCCCATATCAATTAAAGAAACAGAAAATTTCAGGACCAAATGACTTCACTTGTGAATTCTACCAAACATTTAGGGAAGAAACAATACCAGTTCCAAAGAAACTCTTTTGAAAAATTGAAGAGACCACTTCTTAATTTATTCTATGAGGCTGATATTATCCTCAATCCAAATCAAGACAAAGACATTATAAGCAAAGAAAATAACTGATCAATATTCTCTATAAATATTGCTGTATAACTTAACAAAATTTTAGCAAATCTAATTAAAAAAAAAAAGTGACATCAAAACCAAATGGGGTTTATCCCAGAAATGGGATAACATTTAAAAATTGATGAAAGTAACTTACCATATTAGCAAAATTAAAATAAGAACCATAAAAATATTTCAACAGATGCATAAAAAAGATTTGATACAATCCAACAGCCATTCCTGAGTAAAACAAAACAAAAAATTTAAAAAACCTCTATTAAATTAGGGATAAAAGGGAAGTTCTTTAACTCGATATGGTGATTTGTGAAAAACTTATGCCCACAGAAAACATCACACTCAATGGTGAAAAGCTTTCAGTTTTTCCTCTAAGATCAGAAACAGGACAAGGATACCCAATCTTGCCACTTTTATTCCACAGAGTATTGGAAGTCCTAAACCAGGCAATAAATCTAGAAAAAAAAAAGAGGAAGAATCAAAATAGGAAAGGAATAAGTAAAACTATCATTATTTACAGAAAACATGAAAATCCTAGAGATTCCTCCAAAAAACTGTTAGAACTAATCAATGAACTCAGTAAAGTTGTGGGGGAAAAAAAGATATCAATATACACAGATCTGTTGTTTCTATACATTAAATTGAACAATCAGAAATTAAGAAAACAATCCCATTTACAATTGTATCAAAAAGCATAAAATAGGGCCGGCCGAGTGGCGCGATGGTTAAGAACTCGCTTGGGATGCCAGAGGGCCCCGGTTCGGATCCCACATATGAGGGCCAGTGACACTGCCCTCCACAGCTAAGATGCTGAACAGCAGCTCAACCTGGAGCTGGGTTGCCATGAGTCGCCGGCGACGCTGCAGCCCCTGTGGCAGTGGGTTGCCATGGGCTACCGTGTGTAGTCAGCAGCCAGCGTGAGCGGCCAGCAGCCGCAGTGAGCGGCCGTCCAGAAGCTGGCGACTGATCTGCCTCGCCTGGGAAGAGCGCAATGATGGTGCCAACTTGGGCCAGTGAAGCAACGTCCTCCACAACTAGACTGAAGAACAAAACGACAGCAACTTGTCTGTTCCCCTTCCCCCAATTCCCCAGCACTGTTCCCACCCCCCCAATTCCCCAATAAAAATCTTTAAAAAAAAAAAAAAAGCATAAAATACCTTGGAATAAATTTAGCCAAGGAGGTGAAAGACCTGCATACTGAAAATAATAAAACATTGATGAAAGAAATTGAGGAAGACAAAAATAAATGGAAAAATATTCCATGTTCATGGATAGGAGGACTTATTGTTAAAAAGTCCATACTAACCAAAGATATCTATAGATTCAAAGTAATCCCTAGCAAAATTCCAGTGGCATTTTTCACAGAAATAGAATAAACAATTTTAAAATTTGTATGGAACCATAAAGACCCTGTATAGCCAGAGAAATCTTGAGGAAGAAGGCCAAAGTTGGAGCATCATGTTTCCTGGTTTCAAACTATATTGAAAAGCTATAGTAGGGGTGACTGGTCAGCTCAGTTGGTTAGAGCATGGTGCTGATAATACCAAGGCTGCTGGTTCGATCCCCACAGGGGCCACTGTGAGCTGCGCCCTCCTTCAAAGAGTCAACTATGCCATTGTAGCATGAAAGCACTGTGTAACCAATGACCAAAAAAAAAATTAAAAAAAAAATTAAAAAGAAAAGCTACAGTAATCAACATTATCGTATTGGCATGAAAACAGACACATAGATCAATGGAATATAATAGAGAACAAAGAAATAAACCTACACATATGTGGTCAATTAATTTACAACAAAAGAATATACAATGCTGAAAGGGAAGTCTCTTCAATAAATGATGCTGGGGAAATTGGACAGCCACGTGCAAAATAGTGAAACTGGACAATTATTTTACACCATTCAAAAAAATCAACTGAAAATGGATTAAAGACTTGAATGTAAGACCTGAAATCATCAAAGTCCTAGAAGAAAATGTAGGCGGTAAGCTCTTTGACATTGGTTTTAGCGATGATTTTTTTGGATTTGACACCAAAAGAAAAGGCAACAGAAGCAAAAATTTTAAACAGGTGGGAAGACATCAAATAAAAAGCCTCTGTACAGCAAAGGAAGCCATCAACAAGAGGAAAAGGCAACCTATGGAATAGAAAAAAATATTTACAAATTATATTTCTGATAAGGGATTAATATACAAGATACATACATATATATATATATATAAACTCATATAACTAAATAGCAAGAAACTGCAAAAAAATGATTAAAAAATGGACAGAAGATCTGAATAAACATTATTCCAAAGAAAACATATAAATGGACAACAGGTACAGGAAAAGATGCTCAACATCACTAATCATCAGGGAAATGCAAATCAAAACCACAATGAGATGTCACCTCACACCTGCTAGGATGGCTAGTTCCAAAAAGACAACCAATGACAAGTGTTGGCGAGAACATGGAGAAAAAACCCTTGTGCACTGTTGGTAGGAATGTAAATTGGTGCAGCCACTATGGAAAACAGTATGGAAGTTCTTTAAAAAATTAAAGATAGAACTACCATATGATCCACCAATTCTACTGGGTATTTATCTGAAGAAAACAAAAACATTAACTCAAGAAGATATCTGTACCCCCGTGTTCACTGAAACATCATTTACAATAGTCAAGACATACAAACAACCTAAGTGTTCACTGATGAATAAAGAAATAAAGAAAATGTGGTATATATGCACAATGGAATATTACTCAGCCGTTGACAAAGAAGAAAATCCTGCCATTTGTGACGAAACGAATGGACCTTAGAGGCCTTATGCTAAGTGAAATAAGTCAACCAGAGAGAGACAAATACTGTATGATCTCACTTATGTGGAACCTAAAAAACAAACAAATCAACAAACAAAACCAAAATCCTAGATACAGAGAAGGGGTTAGTGATTGCCAGGGGTGGGGTTAAGGGTTGTGTGAAATGGGTGAAGGTGGTCAAAAGACACAAACTTCCAGTTATAAAATAAATAAGTCACAGGGATGTAATACACAACGTGGTGACTACAGTTAATAATACTGTACTGTATATTTGAAAGTTGCTAAAAGTAAATTTTAATCATAATAAAAAAATTTGTAACTATGCATGGTGAGGAGTGGTAAGTAAACTCACTGTGATGATATCACATCAAATGTATATATGATATATATATATATATACATATACAATATCATGTTTTATACCTGAAACTAATATAATGTTATATTTTAATTATATCTCAATCAAAAAAACATAAAACAAAAAAGAAGGAAAAATGGTTTGAAAAGGTACTAAAATATAAAAAAATTCCTTTCTTTAAAAAAAACAACCCCACAAAATTCCTTTAGGTTAAATCCCTCAAAAATAAACAAATAAACAAACCTAGAGGTAGCATCATACTTAACAGTGAAAGAAAGACTGAATGCTTTTTCCCTGAAGATCAGGAACAGGACATGTCCACTCTCACTTTTTAACATTATACTGGAGGACCTAGCCAGTATGAAAAGAAAAAAGAAATGATAAAATAAGCCATCCAGATTAGAAAGGAAGAAACAAAACTGTCTTTATTTGTAGATTCATCAGATTTTCTACATTGAAGATCATGCCATCTGCGAACAAAAACAGTGAATAACAGTAGACTTAATATAAAACTATAGTAATCAAGACAGTGTGGTATTTGCATAAAGACAGACAAAAGGATCAATGGGATAGAATACATATTACAGAAATAGACTCACACATATGTGATTAATTTCTTTGCAACAAAGGTGCAAGAACAATTCAGTACTGAAAGGATAGTCTTTTCAACAAATGGTGCCTGAACAGCTGCATATACATACATTGTTTTAAAAGGAACTTCAATCCACATCTTGCAATACATACAAAAATTAACCCTAAACGTATCATAGACCAACTATAAAATCTGACACTTGTAAAACTTATAGACAAAAATATTGAAGATTATCTTTGTGACCTTGGACTACAGAAAGATTTCTTGGATACACCATGAAAAACATGATCCATAAAGGAAGAAATTGGTAAACTGGACTCAATCAAAGTTACAAACTCTTAAGAGAATGAAAAGACAAAACACAACTGGGAGAAAATATTTCCATATCACATATCTGAGAAATGACCTATCCAGAATACATAAAAATCTACCAAAATTCAATAAGAAAACAAAAAATTCAAATAAAAATGGGGAAAGATTTGAACATACATTGCACCAAAGAAGATATACAAATGGCAAATAAGCACATGAAAAGATGTTCAACACCATTAGTCACTACGGAAATACAAATTAAAACCACAATGAGTTACCATTACAAACTTACAGGGTAAAATTAAGTCTGACCATATCAAGTGTTAGGATGTGGAGGAACTAGAACCATCAAACATTGCTGAAGAGAACGTAAAATGGCACAGCTACTTTGTAAAACAGTTTGGATGCATTTTAAAAGATTTAAGGTGAATAAAAGAATCCAAGAATCCAGAGAAAAAAATGTATTATGTGCTTTATGATTCCATTTATATAAAATTCTAGATAATCCAAAATAATCTATATTAACAGAAAGCAGATCATTGGTAACGCTGGGTCTAGAAGTGGGTTGGGAGGGGTGGGAATTATGGATTACAAAGGGGCACAAGGAAACTTTGGAGGTTAATTGATATGCTCATTATCTTTATTGTGCCGATGGTTTCATGGTGTCAAAACAGATGTCAAAGCTTTGTCAAATTGTACCTTACTTAATAAAGCTGTTAAGAAAATGAACAGACAAAACCGGTACATTTATACAAAAGAAATCTATGCAGTAGTTTAAAGAATGAAGTGGGGCTAATATATATCGAAGCTTTCCAAGATATAATATCAAATGAAAACAAAATACAGAGAACTGTAAGTAATCTGCTACCATTTGTGATTTTGTTTTAAACAAAAAAGGATACTAAACCAACCCATCCAATAACTGCTTCTACATGCACAGAGTACCTGCAAAGATACCCCAAAATTGATGAGAGACAGAGACAGAGAAAAGGGTAGAGGGAGGGAGGAAGAGAGAAAAAGAGACAGTGAGAGAATAAGCGATGGGGGTGGGCTGGGGTTTGGGGCAGGAGAGAAATTCACTTTTTACTGCATGCCTTTTTGAAATATGCTCCCCCCTCCCCACAAATGTACCACTTTTTAAAACACACATAAAATTGCTCCATTTGAGGGGGATCTGTCCTACAGGAACACTTGTGGAAATGCCAAAAAATATATGTACAAAGCAGTCTATTGAACCATGGCTATGTTAAATGAAATGCAAACAAAAGTTGGAAAACATTGTCTATTTTTAATATATTTTTTAAATGTAGCAAACAATAGCCTAAAATGCATTCTCCCCCCCCCCCCCTTCTCTCTTCCCACCACTCCTCCTCTTTTCCCTCCCTCCACATGCGCTCTCAGAAAAATCTGAAAGTACATAGACTGTTGACAACAATTGCCTCGGGATAGTTGTAAAGGGGGAGGTTAGGGAGATTTGTGCACTGACTTATTCTCTAAGTTTCTGAATTCCAAGAAATTTTTTTGGCAATGAGTGTGTATTTCCTTTTAAATTAAAAAGTCTCAATAAAGATATTTATTTTCATTATATTTAATCACTTTATTATTTTAAATTGAGCTATAACTGACATATAACTCAATGAAGATGTGTATTAAGTAAATTACTGGTTTGGGTTTGCAGGGCCATCATAACTACATGTGACAGTGTGCTGGTTTGCACCAGACTTAAGGTGATGCTCACCCTTTTCCGCGCCTCAGATTTCTGGAAGCACTCGTGCTGGATGAAAGTAGCGGCAGCCGAAATCCTGGCTGGCGACGTGTGGTCTGCATCAAGCATACTCACTGCCCGCTCCAGAGTCATCTCCATGTCAGCATTCCTAGACAAACAGTCACGGATTCAGCAAAATTCCAAACCTGCTTCCTCCTGCCTACCAACCCGATCCTCCAGAGGTGACTCAGCTAATGTCTGGAGGCACCTAGAACACCTGAGCCCCGGCTCCTCTTCAGCAGAGAGAAACACCAGCACCTGAGGTCAGAAGGTACAGGGAGCTAGTGGCGGAAACACCCCAGCTCTGGTCAGGTGAGCATCAGAGGCCATTGAATTGAGCAGAATCATAACACATATCAAAGAAATAAACTGAACTTTAAGATAATGACATCCTAAAAAGTGACTTTGAAGGCATAATAAGACTTTACATGGAATTTAAAAGATATTTGGCCATAGAAATTGAAAAAAATTATTGCTACCTTGGTAATGTCACACCAGTAGAGGAAACACCTTTCCTCAAAAAATCATCAGATTTTTCTCAAAGCTGCTCAGAATCTGTTCTTTCACCTGAAAATTAGTTTTATAAAAAGCTTTCTAAAAATGTTCTTACTTAATGAATATAACAGTATGCATACAGTAAGAGCCAGGAAAGCTGAGTTTGTTTGGTTAAAATAAGTCACACTGGTGTGACAAAATCCATCAGGAAAGGTAATGATTAAATGCAATTATAAATATGCTTTTTCTTTAAAAAAATGTATACACATTCTGTTATTATTTAATTGCCATTGTAATGACATTGAGTTTATGTCTGGCTAGTAGCATACTTTTGTCCTTTACTAATGGCAGGCATTTATAGTGGTGATGCAGTGTGATGCAGTTTGATGCAGAGGATAATTTATAGAGGTTAACTAACATTGCTATGCATAAAAAAAAAAGTAATTCCCAAATGCCTCATAGAACCATACTGTTTTTTCCCCTTTTATCTCTGCCTGGAGGGCAACTAGGTTTAGGAGTCTATTATCAATGGGGTTTGTGCTTCCTTAAGCATTGCCTCAGAGCGACCATACTCAGGATGTTAACATCTTAGAATTGTGGCTAAAGACAGTCTTGAAGGTAACCTAGGACCCTTCTTTGGCTTTAAAGAGGGTTTTATGATGGATTCGTTCCAGGTAACAGACTCCAAAGACATCCTGAGAAGGTGTTTTCCAGTATCTGCTGGCAAGCACAGTGAGTACATTCTCTCTTTATATCAGGCTAACCCACAATAAATGCACATGTGTATACATGTGTGTCTAGTATTGTGAATTGTGTGTTTGTGTACGGGTAAGTGTGACACAGGTGAGGGGATAAGAGAAATGAGCCTAATGACTAAAAATTAATACCCCCTGCCTCTGAAACACATGTTCCAACATAGAAGTGTTACCTCATGAGTATAAATGTATTACAAATGAAGCAGAAAACAGTCTGGCATAGATACCAAGAAATATATAATGATCTTGTATTTTACAATGTTGTGCCTTAGGAGTCAACAAATTAATTGACTCCATCCGTTTCTCTCTCTTTTTCCCCTCCTTCCCACTCACTCATAAAACACTTCTTGAAGCCTGAAAAAATGTGGCTTGGGAAGGACGTTGGGTGGGTGGGAGGACCAGGAAGAGCACTTGTCCCTGGACTTCATTATCCCCTGAACATACTCTCCAGAAGTGAGTCTTCTCAACAACTTTACTTAATATGCTAAAATGATGCCAATGTAAATGAAAAATGTAAAGAGGAAACAGTGTAAAATATCCTTGGTCAGAATGAGATAGTATAGCAATAAATAACAAACGGTACTTTTTTATGCGTGCGGTCCCGCCACCAGCTCACCAGGTTCCTGCCAGCTAACAACACAGCCCTGCCAAGGGGCTGGTTCCGGATATTAGCATAGGGCCACACACCTTCGTAGGCCAACAGACACAAGCTGCCGAAGGGAAAGCTCCTGCATGTTGTCACAGATGCTTAGGAAACGTCAATTCCTCTGCCTCAACAAAGATTTTAAGTATGGTGAGAGCACTCCTTCGGAAAGAGTGGATACTATTGGAGTGGATACGTGTTTCTAGAGACAGTTTTGAGGGCATTACAAGAGCCTTAGAGGCAATAAAGCCATGAACTGGGCTGTTAAAAATGAAAATGGAAAGACATAGTTGAAAGAGACTTAAAGAATCAAAGAACTAAAGAAAATGGTAAATAAGAGGATCCAGAGGGAAGTTACTTTGACATTTTTTCTGCTCTGTGTAGGTCTATGTCACAAACTTAACTGGTGATCCCCCAGAGATCCAGTCTCTCTCCTTAATCTCCTTAGCACACTGATTTTTTTGTTCTCTGAATTCCTATATACACTAGTGTGTCCTGCACAACCTAGCACTTGATGATGTGTCTTTCTTTTTCCTTTTCACTGATCTTCTGTAGACCTTCATATAGTCCACTAATTCTCTCTTACAGTGCTCACTGCAGTGCAGGGGACACTGCAGGAACCTAATATTCATTGGCTGAACCACCAGTCCGCTCCATAGGGAAAGAAATCATATTTTCAGGAGAGCTGATCTAGAATTTTTTTACTTGGTGATTTCTTGAACCTTTTTCATAAGTCTGACGTAGAACAGGTGTTAACTGTCTCTCTTTTTCTCCCATGCCTTGGTTTTCTGCTGCATCACTAACATCTGACCAGCCAGCCATTTTTCTTTTGGGAAGAAAGATCCATTGTTAAAAACCTTATGTCATTACATAGGTTTATAGTTGTATCTAGCTGCTCTACAGGAATGTTCCACAAATGTGAAAGAACGCTTTACAAGTGAGACGTTCACCAGACATTAAAACAAAGTAGATTCCAGAAACAGACGCTGGCTAGATCTGAAATGTGAGACACCGCGAGGGAAAGGAAAGCAGTCTTGGGTGCAGGGCTGCCAGGGGACAGCCTGAGGGAATGAAATGAGCCGCGGGGCACACTAAAGGAAGGAGTCAGGCACAGAGGCCACCTTGATCATGGATTGTCCTAATTATAGGAAACACCTCTTGCTTTCCAGAGAGCAAAATTTTCAAGAAGAGTTCATTTCTATGATTTCTGATCTCTAGGATGGCAACTTTAGGAAACACCAAGAATAGATTTCTTGCCATTTATTTTAAATTTCTTGACCCTGAGTATTCCTTCAATAGAAGAATATAATTATTCTAAGAAAACTTACCCTATCCATTAAAACAATAACCTGAAATAGTATGGCTAATACTTCTGGAATTTGAGCAAAACAAGAACCTAGATAATAAAACATAAAAAAGTTTATATTTCATTTCTTCCTTCTTTAATTCCTTCATGTTTTCACCACACATTTATATAGTGACTATTATGGACCTACCTCTGTTTAGGTTGCTGAAAATATAAAGATAATAAGACACTCCTACAAGAAGCTCAAAGTCTAGAGGGGAAGCAGATAAGTAAATGAATAACCACAACATATTATTCTGAATTCCTATATACGCTAGTATGTACCATACAACCTAGCACTTGATTATGTGTCTTACTTTCTTTTTCACTGATCTTCTCTAGACTTTCATATATCCCACTCAATTTTTCTCTCTTGTGGTTCTCACGGCAGTGCTGGCTACACTGGAGGAACTCTGGTAGACACCCACACAGTACAGCTAACTGGAGCACCTAAAGTAGATTGAGAGGGGAGTGGTCTAGGAAATGGTAGTATCCAAGATAAGCCAGGCAAAACCAGAGCTATTAGGGGAAAAGAGATGGATGGATGCGTGGGAGGGAGGAAGGAAATATATGAATATCTTCCATTAAGGGCCGTAAAAGAGGTCCCGAGTGGTTTCAGTGTTTACGCAGGGTGTGTTTGGGGATGGTGGTGATAAAGGGTGGAGATTAGAAAGTGATGCGACTAGAGTGACAAGCAGGGGTGCAAACATGGGCCTTGTGTGCCATGCTAAAAAGCAGGAAAGCTTGGTAGAATTATGGAAAGGTTATAAACTGGAGAGAAAAATAATCAAATCTGGGAAGGTCACTAAGAGTCCTAGAGAAGGGTTCTGAGTGAGTAGGACCAGAGGCAGAGAGACCTGTGCAATGGAGTTGGAAAGAAGAGTAAAAATTTAAGAACCATTAAAGAGATAAAAATATGGCTTGGTGATATGTGACTGAATGGAGAAGATAAGAATAACTTCCACGTTTGTAAATGGTAGGACTTTAGTAAGAGGAGATGGTTAGGAATAGAGGGTAGGGAGGAGCTGATAAATTTAGTTTTGGATATACCGAGGATGGAATGTCCAGGAGGTTGTTAGAAATACATACACATCTAGGGTTCAGGATAGAGAACAGAGCTCAAGATAAAGCTTTGGGAATCACAGGATACAAGTGTAGTTAGTACATACGGCCTCTCTGGAAGAGCGCCAATGCTTGAAAGAGAAGGATTAGCAAAGATAACTTCTTTGGGTATGCAGACAAGTCTTTTCAGAGAAGACTAAGAAGAAATGTCCAGCGAGGCAAGTGGAAAACCAGGAGAGGTTGGTGCCCTGACAAACGAGGGGAGAGAGAATTTCACAGATAGTGGTGTCAAATGCTGCCCATAGGTCGAGGACTATAAGGCAGTCACTGGTACACTTATGGGGAGACTGTTTCCGTCAAATGGTGGGGACTAACACCATATTGCAGTGGGCTGATGAGACACTAGGAAAACACAAACAAAGCATGGGGGTACAGACATGAAGGAAGACAAGAATGCCAGCTGTTGGTATGACAGTTTTGTCATTGTTAAATTCGTTTTCTGAAAATGGTGCCTAGCACAAATCCTAGAATATAGCAGGCATTCAATACATTTTGAATTATCCATTTAGAAGCCTAGATCAGATTTTTCCTCCACAAATAATTACCTTATGCATTTTTATTAGTGTGTCCATATTGATAAAGATCTGCTTTCCACAGAAATGTCTGAAGTCTCATGCACAAGTTTGCTTTATAAAATATATTTCCTGCTTCAAGTTTAGATTAGCCCTAACATGTTTCATCAGCAGTGCCCGCATAGTCAACGAGTATACTGCAAAATTTCACTTAAAATGACAATGAAAGGTAACAACTTCCACTAAGCAATATTAGAAAATCAAACAAAAATCACATATTTAATGTTTTATCATAACGATGCTACATCCTTATTTCCAGAGTTAGCGATTTAATCATCCATCCATTTCTCAATCTTTCTCTTTGTAACTTTCTCCTCAGTTTATGAAATTTGTACTCCAGCATTAAATTTGAATAAGGATTACGTTCCAAAGATCAGATTAGGCAAGCCATGAAGCAAACAGGAGAGATGACTTTAAAATTTAAATTTTTAAAATTATTCAGTATTGACAAAAAATACCCTCCAAGTCACTGATACTAGAATCAAAAAGTAAAAGTATCAGGTATAAAAGGAAGGAAAGAGACATCTAAAAATTGTTGCCTTTGCTTTTTATGGTAGTTGTCAAACCTTTGAGGTTCACTTGGCCCGTGGAATAAGCATTTTTATCTTTTTCCTTCCTTTATTTCAAAAAAATGCATGCAGTTATCCACTTTTTGGTCTACTTTGGCATTAACTCTTCTTCAGAGCAGACTTCCACATAGCTAAGAAGTGGCCATCCCTTCAGTCAGCATCTAATTTGGAATAACACATGGACTCATCGTTACATTTCCCTGCAAAGTTACCATATGAGCAGGTAACCTGGCCTCGGTCCCTGAGGTAAATAGGTTAATCTGTCAATTAGGCAGCTGCCTGAAAAGTCATTATTTTAATCACTTATCTCTGGAAACCTTTCTGTGCAGCCCAAGAAGTGCCAGCTCACGCTGTAAGGGCTGTGGGAACAGAGTGTGCTGGCACCGACAGCCCTGCAGATTGAGATGGGGACTCACCCAAGCTGGGAGTCGGTGAAAGTGGTTCTCTCCGCGAGCATGTTCCCACTTCCTCCTGCTGCCACTTGGCCGACGGTCATGTGTGTCCTCCTGCCGCCTGAGTCCACAGAGGCTTCCCTCACTGTGCGCGTGCTGTGGAAGGAGCTCTGATGCCAGGAGGGCCGAATGGCCCTGTTCTGAGTAACGGGCTGCAGGGGCACCAGCGGCCTGCCCTGCCCAGGGGCAGGCCCTGAAGTCAGGTAGTTCTCTTTCTCCAAGAGGTTGCCCATGCTGTGGCTGGTCCTAGGCCTGGGGCACGTGAGCACCACTGGGTTGACGGGGGCACTGTGAAAAACGTTGTCACTAACAGACCCATACTGGAACTGTCTGTGGTAAGTGTCATAGTAGCGCTGTCTGCTCATGGGCCCAGAGGTGAACCCAACAATTTCTGAGCGAGCATATCTCGGAGCCGTAAGGAGGGTGGATCTCCTGCTGTCTTGGTGCCACAAAGTGTGGCCCGCCTGACTTCTCTGGCTGTACAGTTGATCGCCGCCGTGTGAGTAATGAATCCTCTCAGGGCTGCTGTCTGGAGAAATCTCAAGTCTCCTCAGAGGCTGCCTCAAGGATCTTTCCTCCACTGACTTCTGTGAGCTGTACTGCGCCGTGCCTCTCCCCCAACGACCTTCATATGCAGTGGTTATGCCAGGCTGCATGAGAGAGAAATCAAGTTTAAATCAGTTTTCATCTTTGGTGAAGACTATTTCAGCACTCTTATACAAGGTGTCTATTTCTCTGAACCACACAGAGAATTTGGGCCCTTTCTGGGTAAAATCTGTTTTTAAACAAGACAGGGTTAGCATGGTTGACTAGTTATTTGCACTAGGATTTGCTACTGTTTAAAGTCCTCAGTTTTCTATGGTGTCCATACAAAATCACTCTGCTCAAAATTCATTTAGGAAATAGTAGTATTTGGAAAAGGTAACCTTAAAAAACAATCTATGGAAGTTTAAAAAATGTTTCCACAGTAGTCCGATAAATGCGTTAGATTCTCTGGTATCCTACCTTTAGCATGTCATAGGTTTTAATAGTAGGGGAACGCCCGCCAGCAAAATCATTTTCCACCAAGTGTAGGTTGTAGACATACTCAGGAACGCTGCTAGTTCGGTGAAGATTTCCTGCAATCAAGCATATATTGAAATAATATAAGTGGGCCAGTCAGTAGTTGAAGATTGTACAATAGTATATTATAAACTTAAGTAATGAAGGCCTTTCTCAAGTATGAGATTTATATTGGTGTTTGTTAAGGGCTGGGTTAACATCACCCTTGGATGTGGCAAATGACCAAAGGTGATCAAAACATCCTCTACAAGCTTTTCAAAATAAAAGTTGAATTAAAAATAAAAATCCTTATACATATTTCATTAATTAATGTTTTTAGGAAAGGAAAGAAAGGGGAGAAGAGATTTTCCACAAAAATCCCAAAAATGTTTGTTTGTTACAATGCTGACGAATTTGGAAATCACTCATTGGCTTAGGTGATCCATACTATAAAAGTTCTGTTTGTTAAGTCGGAGGAGGAGAACTCGGTTCCTAGGGCAGGACCTCGGAAGCTTTCTGAGAGGTCTGTAGGTGTAGGCAATAAATATGAGTGACTCAACACGACTAGATAAGATAGTCTGTAGGAACACAGTGGCTCAGTGTGGTCAAAGAAAACATGGACCGGCTTGAAAAAGGCCAAGCCTGGGATTGAGGTTTTCGACCATGTGAGAGTGAGGCAGGAGATAAAATCAACCTCTGCCCTACAAATGCGAGCATCGGTGCAGTCGCCCAGGTTGGCTCATTCTTACTTGGGTGTTCTAATAGCCAGCCCACTCTCCTGCAAACACTGAGTAGGACACAGCTCTTTCTGCTCAGCTCTGTGGGGCCTACAGGGACTCTTAATTGATGCACGTCTCTTAAAACAGTCCTCTGAGGAGGGGGTGGTAGAAGACAGTGTTGTGGCCCTCTTATACCCCTTTATCCTTCTCCCAGCTTTTCGTTTGTTCTTGTATAATCTCCCACTGCTTTACAGGGGGTGGAGGTGTGTGTGGCAGGGTGGAGACTTACTAGAATAATCAGAGATCTCTAAAACCTAGGAAATTTCTAGTTCCCTAATTTTAGCCAAATTTTTTTCCCTGTCATGCAGCATTATTTTAGAAATCAGAGGAAAAAAATATTCAATTAACTCTTCCAGGCTTCAGAGGCCTGTGAAAGATACTGAGAATAAAACACCACAGGCAGTCCCTTTCCAATACAATTGGAACATACTTTTCCAATAAATTGCTATAAAGGCAAAATTTCAAAGACTATCAATAGATTCACAAGTTATTTTGAGATGGAGTTGGGGGAATGGAGACTGTTGTTGCCAGAGAGCTAAAAAGTATGACTCCACCCCCAAATATGTTTGTATATATGTCTTATTTCCTGGAGCCAAACAATCTGGCTGATAAACAAATTTCAGGCCTCAAGGGGTCGTGGGGGAGGAGACTACACCTTTGTGTCACTCTAAAGACCAGGGAAGTTGAGGAAGGCCAGGCCTCTCCTATTTCTAGGGGCCTGATTTCTCTACAAGGGATGGCAAAGGTCAGGTAGCCCCTTAATTTTTAACTTCAATGACAGAGAATCCCTGGATGGACACTGAATGAGGGAAAGGAATCTTCTGTAGGACCCTATAGTAAAGGCTGTGAGTGGCCTTAAGAGCTCAANTCTGAATGCCTACATGAGGGTCCTGCCCACGCTGTACAGAGTCCCCAACTCTGCCTTCACTCTTCCTTCTCTTGGCCCCAACCCCCAACCAGCTCAGGCTCTCAGAGAGGCAGGGATGCAAGGGTCCTACTGGTGTGGGCAAGTTCAGGGAATGCCCTGGCTCTAATTATGAAGGGTGTAGGGACCAGGGTACCCTCAGCACTGGGGATGTAGGGGGAGAGCGGGAGAGGCAGGGGAATGCTTATACTGTTCTCCTCTCCAATAAAACAGAAGCCTTGTCTACAAAGATTGTGGCCAGGCAGACAATTATTGGTTAGTTCATATGTAAGAAACCAAATTTATTATCTTTAAAAAAAAAAAGTAGTTTAAGGGTATTCATGTTCGATAGTTTAGATTGTATGAAAACCGAATATATGAAAGTCAGAGACGATCTAGAACAGGAAAATAGCAATGGCATATATGGCATCTATATTAATTCCTGTTACTCTATAATAAAATGGCAGGTGATGAAAGGGTACAATTTTAGGAATCCTAGAAACTTTCTTCAATGGGCCCCTCTAGCCCATCATCACCTGCACTCTTACCCTTGCCCTACTTCCAGGAGCAGGCAGATATTCAGGAACAGTTAATAGGGGGCTACTGCCATCTTTAAGCTGAGATTTCTGCAAGGATTTAAAAAATGTGTAAGAATCTTTGGACAGGACCTAATAAAACAGTGCATGCTATCAAAATAGCTAATCGTTGAGTTTTGTTATCAGGCCAGTTGAAGTAAAACGTTTAACTCACATTGTTGCTGGGGGTTGTAAGGCTTTTTAAAGTATCTTATAGGAACTGCTTTCAAAATATTGAAAGAAAAATTTCAATATTTTCTTTCAGGAGCTCAAGCTATTTTATGTTTCTTTTCAACATTCTGTGATGCAGAGCCAGCTATGATCATCTCCCTTTATAAACAGGTAAGGTTAAATACTTGCTTTACATTGCAAAGAGATTTAATTTCAGATTTGAAATCTGGGTTCCTCCTTCCCACTGGTCTCTGCTGTTTGACTGCAATAGTGGCTTTTCTGAAATTGCCATTTATCACTTCCCTAAAGGGAGTATCATCATAGTTTTTGATATGAGGACCCAAAACAATCATTCTCTGTTCTCTAGAAAGAGCCTTTGCCTGGGCAACTCCAAATACTCTGTTAATATTAGTTCTTTATTTGCTGACATAACTACTTACAAGGAAGCTACTCCTTCAGTTTTCAGATGAATGAACTGAGACCAGTTTACTGGTTCCCAACATAGCTACAACGTGGTCGGTAACAGAGAATAAA
>NW_017731988.1:661546-662593 GCF_001890085.2 Hipposideros armiger
AAAACCTTTACATAACCTGCTTCTATTGGAGAGAAGAGGGTGGCATTCTCATTCAGCAGAGCATCTTTTCTTTCAAGCTTCTAACACTTTCTGAGCATAGTTAAAAAACTGATTTGGTTCACACTGAGCTCTAAAAGGAGAATTTATAGAGACGGAGGCAAAAGAAATTCCCATGAAAACAGGTATAGTTAAATGTATGCACAGAAACCAGTAGGCATTCACTGCTGGTATTGCTGTAAATGCTCCACTTAATTTAATTGTGCTCACAAGCAGTTGTCTTCACAGTATGGATTCACAATGGTCTTTTTGGTGGAAAGAAAGCTTGAAAGCCTAAAAGCTATTATCTTCTGGTATTTGGCCTTTCTACAGCAACTTCTGGATAACACCACCGTCTTCTCCACCTACCGTAAGAAGGCTTAACTTCTTCCATTAGAGTAAAATTGGGGGCATGCTATTACAGGTAAGACGTGGCATCTTAAAAGTTATTAGAAGGAGTCTGTATAGCAATTCATATTTAAATGGATCCTTAAAGTCATTTATTAAGAAAAGTAGGAACTTAAAAGAAAACATGAAATATGTCAGGACCCATCCAGAACCACACATCAGGGGATCTCTGAGTTAGTGAAGTGTTTTTGATTGTCTGTGCGGGCATACAACATAGGATTCATTTGCCTGGACTTTCATTAAAAAAACCCAAAACTTCTTTTATCTTCTTCTATTTGTACTTTCTAAGGAAAATGATCAGATATTTATGGAAATCACAATTTCACACCGTGCATACCATTCAACTCAGATAAGCACTTGCTAAGGCTGGAAAATGAGGAGAATGTATTGGTTTAAAAACCTATGGTGAAGGGGTGGCTGGTTGGTTCAGTGGGTTAGAGCGCAGTGCTCAGAATACCAACGTTGCCAGTTCGATCCCCACATGGGTCGCTGAGCTGCGCCCTCCACAACTAGATTGAAACAGCTACTTGACTTGGAACTAATGGATCCTGGAAGAATACACTATTCCTTAATAAAAGTTTTAAAAAACAAAAAACACAGAAA
>NW_017731988.1:672688-680844 GCF_001890085.2 Hipposideros armiger
GTAAAAGCACCTACCATGAGGTGCTGCTGTGAGGATTAAATGGCAAGTGGTTATAAGAAATACTCAATAAATAATTGTTCTTGCTCTTTAACAAACTTGCACCTGAGATCCAATTTTGCATTTTCTCACCTTCAGATCTCTGCTCATGTCAACGTATCATTTCAATAGATACTTGTAGATAGATACACACACTCACTATCTCCTGTCTCTGCTTAATTTTTCTCCATAGCACTTATTTTCATTACACATGCTTTATGCTTTACTTATTTAATCGATGGGAGCATAAGCTCCATGAAAGGAGGGATTCTGTTTTGTTTATTGCTGTTCTCCAGGTCCTAAAATAGTACACATAGTAGAAAATAGGTATATATTGAATGAATGATGCATAAAAGCACTTAGTATATTGCACAGTATATAATGAGTGCTCAGCAACTGTTAGTAATAATTTTTTAGGTTTTCCCACTTTTGGTAACTTATCTTTTAAAAAGTCATATAGATACCGTATATTCTAGATATTCTACAAATTAGCTATGTAATTTTCCCTATAAATACAAAAACAAACTAAACTGAGATAATCTTTGAATACTTTCAGAATTCAATGATTCAGGAGAACAATTCCTTTGAAAGTAAGAAAAATATAAATTCATTAAAAGGGTACCTTTGGAGGTGAGAATCCTGTTGTAATAGCATTAGTTAATTACAGGGTGAAGAAGTATGCAGACTTTGGCATTGTGCCCCAAAACGTAGTCTAGATGTGCTTCTATTTCAACAGAGTGTAGGCCCCGCCATGTTTGCTGGGAAAACTGCCTAGCTGACTTCCTAAATTGTGAGCAAGCCCTGAGAGAGCTGATAAAGGTAGCTTCTAGCCAACAAATTGAAGAAAATAAAATGCTATGAATACTTTTGTGGTGTTTGGCTGTTCTACAATCTGCTACTTTTAAATGTTTAGGCCCAGTTTTGAAAATCTCTGTTCTTTTGTTTTAGTTTACCAACAGAATCTGATCAAAGAAAAAAAAATAGTAGGCCCACAGGAATGTAGAAGTAAAATGTAAATAACAGATAACCAAATTACGAGGCTACAGTTCCTTCTGCTGGGAACTTACAATAATGATTCAGAAATTCTTGAGTTTTACGCTTGCATTTTTATCTGATCTACACACTATAGCTCTAAAACATTAATCTTTTATTGTTTTCAAACCTAGAGTTAGGGCTTCCTGAGAATAATTTTATTTCCTCTAACCATATATAAATTCCAATATGGGTAATTTCAACATGCAAAAAATTCAGGACATTACTGGAAGACTAAATATAGTATAAACTTTAGGACAGATATAATATCTTAATGGAGAACATTAAAGAACATTAATGGCACCAAAACTCTTTGATTCACATTCAAGAAATATTTTGTTACTATTTGTATGCTGTTATCGAGTGTTGTTAAAAAAAAAAGAAAAGTATTTCTTCCTTACTAGGGGCTGTAAAAAAAAAAGAAAATTACACTAATTTCCTAAATTAGTGTAAGAGACCTGGCAGATAGAAAATTTAAAATAAACTTCAGGTTTTATTTCCTTTTTTAGCAACTGGATGTGTTGCCAAGGCAATCGGTAGCAGTGTTATCATTAGCCACATGTAATGAAGGTGGATCAGGACTGGAAAAGGAAGCTCTGAACATGGAGGTGCTGAACACCATTCTCCGATGGGGACTTCAAAAGCAGTGCGGGTTCATGTGTTTACCTTCTTTTTGTCTGCTATTTTGGATATATTGAGTCTGTAGGTCTGAAAATTATTCTTTTTAAAAGACCCCAAATAAGGGTGTGGGAGGTGGAAACCAGGTGAGCGACCATGAGGGCAGGCAATGAGCAATTTGTTTATGGCTTTCAAGACAGTAAGCATGGCTCATGAGCATGTATGAGCTTGGTACACCAGTTAAAATGGTTACCTTCTGGGTGGATAATCACAGCTGCGACATTAATGGTGGTCAGATCTCTCATCTGATGGCCAGAGAGTCTTCTGAAGGAAGGGGACAACTTGGTCAATTTCTACCACGGATTCCTATCTTAATTAGAGACCATGGTTCTCTCTTCTTTGTCTCTGCCAAGAACCTAGCAATGAAATAACTAGCAGGTGCTCAATAAATAGTTAATTGAGTATAACCTCTCACTATCGGTATTTTGAATAATTAGTTTGCATCTGAGTGGGACCACATGCAGTTGAACAAAAGGATCTTGAAGGAGGTGGCCTAGCCTGAAACAAAATCTCCAAAATGACTTGAGTGTCTAGAGTAGCATAATGTTTAGTGATTTTTAATATTATGAAGGTAGCAGAGAAGTTTAGTACAATTTTTTTTTTTAGAACTTTGTAGAGGATCTAGCACCTCAGTGTCATGTATTATTTAAATCATTTAAATTATTGCACTATATACTTTTAAAATTGTTTGAATATGATTCCTTCACAAATAAATTATCTGAATTTTTAATTTATCTCTTTTTTTCATACATGCTATTAATTCCTTGAAATTCCAAAAATGGAAGTATTACATTCCATACAGAATAATAATAACAACCTGACTTGGATTTTAAAAGCCCCCATCCACCTCCTTGTTTCCTTCACAAACATCATCATAGAATGGTAGAGTGATATAAATGTGTGCTTGAGCCCAGAGCTGGGTTTGATTTGTTGCTTTGCTGTGTGACCTTGGGCAAGTTACTTAAATTCACTGAGCTTCAAGTTCTTTATTTGTAATGTGGTGTCATTAATAGTATTGGCCTCACAGGATTGTTAAAAAGATTCATTTAGATACTAATTATAAAACACTTAGTATATCAGTTATCTGTAATTGCAAAAAACCCCATCCCAACATTTAAGGGCTTAAAACAAGAATAATTTCTTTCTCATGATTTTATGGTTGAGTCTACAGTTCTTCTATGGGTCTGGCCTGGGTTTACTCATATGACTGAGGTCAACTGGTGGCTTGGCTGGGGATGGATGGTCTGAGACAGATAGCCATCTCATTCGTCTCGGGCCTCCACTGGTATGGCTGGAACAGCTAGGATGGTTGAGCCTTTCTTTCATGTGCCCTCATCCTCCAGTAAGCTAGTTCTGCCTTCTATACAGGTTGACCTTGAGCAGTGTTCTAAGAGAGCAAGAGCAGAAGCAATAGGCCTATGGTCTGGCACTTGCTCAGTGTTATTTTGATCACATTCTATTGGTTAAAGCAAGTCACAAAACCAGCCCAGATTCAAAGGGTAGGGCAAGAGACGCAAATTCTTAAAGGAGAGACCATAAAGTTTTGCTACAAGGGATATGCATGTCAGAATGGGAGGAGATACTGTGAAATCATGTTTGCAAACTGTTTGACACCCTTAATGCTCAATAAATGGTAGCTGCTATTATTATTATTTAGAATTTACATATCTCTCAGATGTTGGCACAATTGTTACTGTGTTTTGATGGCTAGAGGAACTAAGCCAAAGGAAACCAATCTTGATTTACTGCAGAATTAGTGGATACTTGTAGCTCTCTGCCTATTATATCAGTGAAGTTTATAAACTCTATTCAGAGGAACCTTAGATATCTCTAGAAATCAAGGGCAGTTAACTCAGACATGTCTCACTGGATGTGAAGGATTCCCTGTCGGTCCTCTACTGGAGTTCTAGTTTGTTCATCTCAGTGAAATCACTGGTGCTTAAACAATCATCATCTTGAATTTTATTCAGAGTATACTCATTAATAATTTAAAAATTAATAAAAGTGCACAATTAAACCTCAAAAGTGATTAAAAGTATAATTTAATTGTATTGTGGCATTTCTACTTATTATAAGGGAAAAACACATGATATCTTTACACTAGTAAAAAAGAAAGGATGCTATTCACTTGGAATATAGTTGCTATAGTCTAAAAGAAAAGCAATTGCCAAGAAAGGATGTGAATCAGGAAGGACAGATGATTGCTAGTCCGACCTCATTATTCTACATTGTTATTCCATTATTGTCTTTGTTTATTCTGCTATACAACATACCACCAACTGGGTGGCTTGGTAACAACAAACATTTATTATTATAAGTTCTGGAGACTGGGAAGTCCAATATTAGCATATTCAGTGTCTGGTGAGGACCCACTTCCTGGATCACAGAAGGTATCTTTCTGCTGTGTCTCCACATGGCAGGTGGGGAGGGATCTCTCTGGGGTCTTTTTTATAAACCACTACTGTACCCATTCATGAGGCTCAACTCCCATGACCTAAGCACTTCCCAAAGGCCCCACCTCCTGGTACCATCACAGTGCACATTAGGTTTCAACATGTGAATTTAGAGAGCACACAAGCATTCCGACATAGCAATTATGTTCTGTTCTCTTTTATTAGGTCTGCAGCATGGACTCCAATTTAAAAATTGTCCAGGTGAGGTTGGGTGGTGTTCTTCTTCTTTTTTTTCTTTTAATGAAATACACCTGTGCATTAGTTCTTTCCTCTTCCTGGAGGATGCTTTCCCCACATCTTCATGGGACTGACATTTTCCTGTCATTCAGATTTGTTTAAATATCTCTTCATCAGAAAAAAATTTCCTGGCCAACCAGTCTGAAGTAGCAAACTTGTCACTCTCTACAAAGTACTAACCGTGACCTGATAGTTTTCTTATTTACAAGGGACATATGTTCATATGTTACTTCTCTGCTAGAATGTAAGATATGTGCAAGCAGAAACTTTTTCTTATTCACCAATTCATCTGTAGTACTTAGAGTCCATACATATAGTAAGATCACAGGACTTGTTTAATAAATGTGTAATAGAAATATATTCTAATTTTAGTTCTTCTCTCTTGTTTAATAGAGTTTAAATGTGGGGACAAATCTTTTAGTATTTTTTTTAAGAGTATGTGGTTTATAATAAAAGATGGGATTCTGAGGCTGATTTACTTATTTTATTTCATTATTATTATTTTTAAACTCAATGCTCTGAGTAACAATATGCTAATTGAAGGCTAAACAATTGCCTGTTTTCAAAATTTGTTGTAGATCCTGGAACCTGAAACCCAGAGCTAACTGCTGAGTTCTGGCAAATCCCTCTAAATCTTCCAATCAGCAAAGGCCATTCGGGAAGCCCCGGATTTTCGTGGTTTCAGAGACAGGTCTCGACAGGACACATACTTCTGCATCCCTGAGCCCACCTGCGTTATCGTTACAGCCCAAGTTTTCCTGCAATAACTGAAATTCCTCAGTATCACTATTGCATTGAACTAAACAAGTTCAAATTTAGAACCTGTTCAGGTTTGCTCTTTTTGAGCTTAAAGTCTTATATCTCAAATAGCAGGAAACCTTTTGAAGAACTATTCTGGCCATAGAACTAAAGTCAAATAGGAATTCTAGTGATGGCTCTTAGATAAAGAGGAGGAAGTAAGAAGTTCCTCTGAAGTTGTGACTGTGGCAACAGCTTCTAAGAAAGTGGTTCAGAATAATTTGTGGGGTATTTTGATTGACCCTGCTAATATTTCAATGTTAGATATGAGCAAAAATATTGAACTTTGGGGCCATGAATAACAAGATAATTACTGACTCAATAAATCAGATTTCAAAGATGTTATCAGGAAAGNCCCCCCCACTCCCCCCAACCCCCCAGTAATTAATTGCCTTTTTTGCTACCTTAGCTAGTTTTCAGTCCTTTCTCCTGATTCCCCTCTGATCACAGAATTCAAAACATCTTGGCCAGGGAAACCATCGAAGTAAATGGCATGCCTCAAGTTTTTCTGGTGGATTTCCAAGGAGGTTGGCAAATTTTATTAGGATATTGTTCATTGTGTTTTACAAGTATTACATACAACAATTTACAACATGACTTGCTTCCTATGCAGGCACCTGGGGTTGGGGAACAGTGTCATAAGTAAAGCAGTAGTGCTTTCAAAGTAAGTGTAATAACTAGGATGTGGATACTTAAAATTTTTCCCTTTGCTAATACTTGCAATTTTCTTAGATGTCTTCTCTGTGACTTTTATAAAAAAAAAAATTTAATTCTCTACAATACAGACTCACTTCAGGATGCTGGTATACACCTCTGACCCTCTGAAGAGTTACAGCCAACTTTAAAACGTTCAGTGCAGTTTAATATAAAAGAGTGATTTACAATAATAACCACAGACCTATGTTAAGACATTAGAAAGAAATTGATGGGTTCAAGATCTTTGCAGAGTATTTATCAACAAATCAGTGCCATTTATCTCATCTGTTTTCAGCTGCCTCAATCTTACAGGTATGTCAACAATTCAGAATTCTCCAGGGCCCTGGAGCTAACAGCAGTTAACACCAGGGTGTTTCTTCCCAGAATTTGTGTTGATACAGGATTCTTTGCAGGTCAGCACTGTTTCAACAATTGTTTGTCTGTTTCAATTTTAGAGACATGATAGTAATACAGAAATAATAAAAAACAATATTCACAACCACCAAGAGCCCCCAGACCTTTTCAAAGAACTTTAATTAAACAGCATAAACCATCTGCCCCTGGTAATTGTTCCACGGAGTGTTAATGTTAAATTCCTTTGAGGCCGATTACGTTTTTGAGTCTCAGAAAGCTGAGGCTTTAAAGTAAGTAGGTGTTGTTTGCTGCCTTATCTTTCTGCCTGACTTGCACTTCTGTGTAGGCTGCTGAGTGCATTTCAGCTTGCCGGGAAGCTCCTGTAGTAATCAAAATATTTCAAGCACTTTGTTCTTTAGTTGGAAGAGCCACTCAACCAGTTGCCCTAAACATTAGAGCAGAAACACCATGACAATGCCCTTCGCTGTACCATATCAATTCTGTGAACTATGAAATATTCCTGTTATTCCCTCCTAGAACGCTCTTCCTCTAATCACTTCCCTAAATCCAATCCTATTTGATTTGGGGGATCTAAAATCCCAATTCCTCCAAGAAGCTTTTCAAAATTCCATTCAGCTAGTGGTCTAACTCATCCTCCTAAACTCCATAATGTGTTAGCTGTTCTTTTGGGTCGCTTACCACTTTTTATTTGATAATGCATCTTTTAGAGAGAGAGGTTTCCTTCTTCTGACTTTAAACTTCTTGCTTTAAAGCAACCAGAGTCTGTGTTTAATTCAGCACCTGCGCGAACAGACTCTTTTGATAGCCCTTGAATTTACCAAGCAACATGAATTCACCATGTTGTAGAGAGGACAGATCATGTGTGGGTTTGGGACTGTGTCCAATAAATGTTGAGGGACAAACGCCTTCTTCATGTGTGAAACGGATCCTTGTATCTATCTCATGTAATTGTCTTACGGATATAACAAAATGCAAACATATTCTTGAACAGGTTAGGGGCATAGTAGATGCTCAGCAATACTCCCTTCTGTTCATTCAAGTAATGGCTGGTTGCTCTTTCTAGCTAGCCATTCTCAGGGGTTAAGAAAGAATATCTAATGTGCATTCTTTGCATCCCCCAAGCAGAAGAATCTAGTTTGGTTTCAGTTTAGCACTGGACCTGCACAGAGTAAAGAGGTGGAATGACTCCACTGGTCAAAAAGTTGCCACACTTGTTCTGGAGTCATCTGTCAGACTCCTAAACAGTAAATATGGATTCTTTTTTTCCCATGCACTGTGGTAGTTCTGTGTTATCTAGACCTCCCACTCTCTCAGAACCACCTCAATTTTATTTAGAGGAAAATGGGATGGGGCCATAAAGAGGCTTAAGGTCCAATAAAAATCCTACTTTGTACTAATAATCTAGAAGCTTAACAATGTAACTGAGGAGTGGTT
The DNA here is from genome assembly GCF_001890085.2 of Hipposideros armiger. Taxonomy (NCBI): domain Eukaryota; kingdom Metazoa; phylum Chordata; class Mammalia; order Chiroptera; family Hipposideridae; genus Hipposideros; species Hipposideros armiger. Next base: position 680,428 of record NW_017731988.1, read on the forward strand.
TAAAAACTCAGGCTTGAGAGGTTCAGTATCAGTTCTGCTACTTACTATATGTGGGAACTTGAGTGTTACGTAACTGCTTAGTTTCCTCATCTGTAAAATGGGGATTAAAAGACTTATCTAACAAGTTGTTTTGGAAACATAAATAACATAATGAATGCAAACCACAATTCTTGGCACATAGTATGCACTCCATTATATTAATTAACTATAATCATTAAACATCTCTCTACCTTTCAAATATGTAAACACTGAAACTTTAGGATTCTTTTACACAAGTTGAAAACAATAAAGCCTCCCCCGCAGATCTGCTGTTTTTAAATCTCTAGTCTGGTCTTTTTTCTTTTTCCTCATGGGTTCTCCATTTGCTATTGCCCAATTACTTCCTAGAGAAACAGTTCAACATTGCAGGAAACAAAC
>NW_017731988.1:682400-727400 GCF_001890085.2 Hipposideros armiger
GCCTGAGCCCAGGGGAGCGCCGCCGAGGGAGCCCCGGAGGCCAGCCTTCCTGGGGGAGGAGGCGCGGCTCCAGCCAGGCAGGCGCACTTGGCCTGGGGACGGGGGCGGAGCCGGCCGCCAGCGCGGATACCTGGCCAGTTGGACCCGCCCTCGGGGAGGTAGGGAAGGCGCGGTCCGCCCGGGGGCGCGCACCCTCTGGAGTCATCTAGGATACCTCCTGCTAGGGAGGCGCCCAACTTTAGTTGTCTTGCTCGGCCTCTGCCCAGCCCTCGGAAAGGATGTGATTTCCGTTTGATTGCGGAGGGGCCGCCCTCCGGGCAGGTGCACCCTGAAGAGTCACCTCTCTTCCTGGGCTGAGGTTTGCCTCTGGGATTCCCGAGTGAGTAGTTTATCTGGTTAGTCAGGCTCTGTCAGACTGCTCGAAACATTTCGTGATTTTCCTGAACCTGAGGGTGAAAAGGGGCTATTTGGTCAGGCGGAAAAGGCAGTAAGAGGGAAATGTGCCAAGAAGATGACATATGTGCAATAAAATACGGTAGGATTTTTCTTTTTTTCTTTTCTTGGTACAACTTCAGGGACTGTGTATTTTGCACAGATGTAGTCTCAGAAACATATGTTCTTCCTCATTGAGAGCTTCTGTTTTCTCTTACAAATACACTTTGTACCCAGTACACTCTATGCTCACCGGCTCCTCTTCTTACAAACACACCCACACAGAGAAACTCCGATAAGAGGCGCAAGGGAAGAGCACTGTTAATAGGTGATACTTTTTAATCGCCCTGCTAACGTTGACTAAGTCCTCTTTATGACAAGCTCTGTAGGGGGCCTACAGAAGAGGCTCCTGACTTTCAATCGCATCTTCCACAACTTACGTTTATCGTGCTGTCAATCACGTTTCACTCGTTGTTGACTACTGAGAACTTGAGAGCTACGCTCAACAGAAAGGATCCTTGACCTTAAAGATTACGACCTAAACCACTTGTCCTGATTGTCCTCTTTGACTTGAGAGGCAGAAAGCAACACATCTGTCCCTGGTATGAAGGAAGGTAATCTTCCTTTTGATTGCTTTGGTGTGTGGATGTTCACTTCCCTTCAAATCACTCAATTACTGCACAACCCCACTTCTTCAGGTCTGGAGTGGCTGGAGAGCACAGCTTCCTGCTTCTCCATTTGTCTAGGCATACCCTTCTATTTTGATGTGCACACTTAATGCACAGGTCCATGAGCTTCCGGGGCGCAAATCAAGAGACCCCAAGCCTGGACAAGGAAGTGGTGATAGTTCTGCCACCCTTTCTCAGCCAGCCACATGGCCGAGCCCATATGGAATATAGTGCTTAAGTGAAGTCATGTGGATGGTCAGTCTTGGAAGCAATTCCTCCCAGTCCAGCAGGACCAGTCTTGAGGTAGATCATACCTTGTGAAGAGCTCGATTAGGTTGCCAGGTGAAAACATCCAACCCTGATGCTGAGATTCGATTGAAAAGAGAGGGTTGAACAGAAGGGAAAGTGATGATAGAGACTTCCAACAACAAACTTTGTTCCTGTCCCCTCCTTCCTCTCCCCCTCTCCTCTTTGGGCACACCTGAGAGTGCTGCTTTGAAAGATGATTTCAGTACCTGCCCCCACTGGGTCAGCTAGGGCATCCTGTGATTTCTTGGTGCTTGGAGAGCCATAACTTACAAAGTCCGCTCTGCCTCCGTCTGGATCCCTCAGTGGGGCAGTGAAGAGGCATTTTTCTCATTTGTTTTTTGGATTGAGCCAAACTTCATTTACTTTTTTACTCTCAAATTGATTTTTTTCCCCTTTAAGCATGATGTTTTCATTGATTATCNGTAATGTTTGTTGTGATCAGTTAACACAGCTCACAAAATCAACCCTAAGAAACAACTCAATGGATGGAATGTACCGCTGGGAAGTACTGGCTATGATTCCTACACAGTTGAATATGCCGGGGGTAGGTATTGGTGGTACAGTGGTGAGTATAGCTGCCTTCCAATAAAGTTGAATATTCCTGGGACAGACCACCTCCCTGTGAGAATGGGCCACATGCTCCAGGTGCCACTGTGTGACTAGTCAACGGATATACCCACAAGCCACCAGAAGTCCTTATTTCTCAGGAGCTCCCTACGCAGTTTGAGGTGATTATCGTCTGATACATCAGTTTATGGCATTTGGGGGGCAATCTTTGAATTACTGCTCTAGATAACCACACAAATACATATTTAAAAGGCCCTTTCATATTGCTGGTGTCTATATCAGATATTTTGAGTAGGCAGAGTGTGTGATTACAGAATTTGTGATTATAAACCAGTAACGCAGCACACTGGCGAAGTACTAAATTGACACATGCTGGAAGTTTCTAAATCTCTTAAATTCCTGTAATTTGTCTCCTTTGGCACGCCTCCCAATTCACTTGCTCACATATTCCATAATGATTACTTTAGAACTTCAATGACTAATATCACATTATAACCGAAATGATGCAACTCACAAAGAGATCAAATGGAACTCACAAATTTAAATTTTTTTTTTCCTTAAAAAAAACTCACTACAGGTTTTTGTAATGGGTCTCAAGTCATATTTTCACAGCCTCACTTGCCAGGGCTAACCGCTTCCCTCCCAACTGATTCATAACTGCTGTCTCTTCTCCTTTAAATCCACCAAATCTGCCAAATGTAGTTTCAGAAAAAAACCTGCCTTTTTCATGTTTCTCCCTGCTGAAACATACTCTGTGACTCACAATTATCAAATCTTTAACTTGCACTTAAGATCTCCCTCTACAATATAAGGTGTGTGTGTTGTGGGGCCGGGGGGTTGGGGTGAGGAAGGCTGCCTATTTGAGGGCACAACTGAACAGAGTTTTGAGGAACTTGTAAGAGTTAACCAGGTCAACAGAAGGGAGGGAGACAGGCAGGCGGTAGGAGTAAGAACACCAAACAAGATAAATCACACATGTTTGGTGGGACGTAGGAGCAGTGGTGATAGGATGAAGTCTGAGAAGTTGCAGGCATTCGATCACAAAGAACTTGGAATGCCATGTTGAATGAGGATTTTATTCCTGTAGATAACAGCAAGAAACCAAAGGAATTTAAATTGGAAAATGATTTGGTGAGACTTTAGAAAGTTTATTCTAGGAGCTATGGGGAAAATGGATTGGAGCAAGGCCAGATTCAAGCAGGAAGACGCTGTCTTGTCTTCCAGGTAAAATTTTACCTGCTTGACATAAAGAATCACATCCTTTACCACCACGTCTAGCACAGTCATGCATCAGCACTTGACAAGTTAATTGTTGATTAGTCATACTTCCTTGTATATTCAAAATATCCTAGTTATACAAATTCAGTCTGCACTTAATCCTTCAGGCCGCCATCTATCCTGTGGTCGCCACAGTGGAGCCAAAATGTGAGGGTGGCAGTTGCATGTGTGCTTTTGTCTTGGGAGTAAATGGAAGATACTCAAATACAGAGGGTGCTACACAAAATGTATACACACTTTAAGAAAGGGAAAAACTATTAAAATTATGTTCATGGTAACCACTTTGAGCACCTCTTATAATTGCAGAAGTCAAATGTGACTTGTATTCATCTTTTGTTATCGGCATATAATGAGTATTACAGTTTCATAGTTTTTTTCCTTTCTTAAAGTGTACATCCAGTTTTTGGGCACCCTCTGTATTTTCTACTGCTTCTCTGTCATTCTGGGAATACAGAGAAGAAGAAAAATTCCTCTCCCCCAAACATTGGTAGACTTTCTTTCTGAGTGATTAGAAAAGCAGACTTATGTTCATTTTGCAAGGTCGATTCTACATCCGGATAATATACATTTACCGTCATTCTCTTTTCTGTATGGCTTGTGTATTTATATGTAATATTTTGGTGGCCTATACTAAGTTCTGATTATCTGTGAAGAAAAGTTCCCACTTTCCTTCTTCAAAGAAAAAAGGTAATCACGGTACAATCATCCTGATGTGATCCTTCCTAACCCCATTCCACGTATGTATTGGTGAGATTTAAGATTTAGTGGAAATAATTTATTAAGCTTCTAATAAACAACATTGTTTTTAGAAATCAAGGAATTGCAGAAATTTGGTTAGGGCACTTTGGCCAACTAATAATAGTAAGCCTAAAGCTCATTATTTCAAGGATATAAATATGTGGATTCTTTCAATGGTAATGACGATTGTGTTTTCTTTTTTCAAAACATGCATTTTCATCGAAGTCTACATATTGGGCCCCCTAGCTTATCTTTAAGCACTTAAAAACATAACAACTGTTTTTATGTCCAATATCCAATCACCATTAGCGGCATTACACAAAGATACACAATAGATTCCTTAATATTTCTATTGTAAGAAAACCTGAAATTCTGTTACGATTCTTACCCTAATAAGTCAGGGGAGTAAGAAGGCTCCCTCTAATACAAAGATTACATTTTCTCCGAATTTTGTCTATTCCTACTTGCAACACTGCCTTTTGCTGTTTATTTCCCCAGGAGAAGTATAGTGTTATGTCCTCATGCACAAAGTAGCTGGAAAAACATTTATCTCAGAATTATATAATTTAAAATTCCTGAATGTCACCTGAGACGGAACCAAATGATCTTANAGGTGAGTTAGTAGCTCTGTTCAAAGAAATTTTGAACTGGATGGAGTTTTTCCATAAAAGATAAATATTAATCAGGATGGAAACAACTCTTTAAAGCAAGTCATTACTTTCTGTTCAGAGAATAAAATATTATATACATATGTGACTACTGAACATATAAAATAATTCAGCCATGAATTATTCTTCTCCAAAAGTAGAAATAAGAGAGGAAACAAAAACATATACATACGTCCTGCTTTAAATAAATCCAACATGAAAATCAACATTTTCTAACATGGAAAATGAGGGTGTGGTTCTAATTCAAAGAATTTGTTTACTTCGCAAAAGGAGGTAGGTATCTTCCTTAAACTGAAGAAATTTGTGGACTTGGTCTGGAGTCTCCACTCTACTGTTTTCTGGGTGTCTGGATAAATCACTTAGATGCCTCAGCTTCCCTTACCTCCAGCTACTAATAGAGTTGCTGAGAGAGGTTTACCTGAGAAAGCATACATTTAAATGCTTTTAAATTTGTAAAGCAACACGCAAAAATGAGATACAGTTTTTAAAACAGAATCCAGGTCACAAAAATTTGTTTTTTGCACTTTTTCTTCAATTATTCTGTTCTAGAAAGAGGGATAAACTAATGCACAAGCTTTAATTTACATTGTGTTGTACCTCAGAATTTTTATTCTGGTAAATTTACCAGTGGTATTGAATTTGACTTTTTCTGGTTTGATTGACCCAGCCACTGCAAATCACAATGACATTATTGTGATTTTTTTCTTTTCGACCATTTGTTTCATTTGCACTGTGCAATATGTGCTTTTGATGTTTCTTAAAGAAAGTGATGATTTATAGGGAACGTTTCATATTAATATTAACTCAGGCAATGTTATCCAAACCTTTTCTTCTAAGAACACCATGGACACTTTATGGAGCCCACTTTAAGGGAAATGAAGGAAGTAGTTACAGAACAACTTTCAACCCCACCCTCCTCAAATAAGAAGCAATTCAGGTCAAAGTATTGTGGGGATGGGGTGGGGCTGGTGGGGTGAAGGTGAGGGGGTTGGTTTTGGTGAAAGGATTCCAAATTGCTCAGAAGATACAATAGCAAAGGTGTAGACCTCACAGGATGTTGTAATTTTCTCTCTTTCCTGGTCTGAATGTTAATCTGAATGATACGATCCCTAAGGAGCTGATAAGGGGAAAAATATCTTGGTTTCTGGTCATTGATGCAAACATTGTCCAAAAAATAATGGATGATATTAGGGTTAAAAACAATACATTGGTTTCCATAATCTGTGTTTTCTTTGTAGGTTCTGTGGGCAGCTTTATTACATAATTGGTTAAATTTAATATATTTATGAAATCAAATCGACAAGGCTCTATTTTGATAGGATAACCTCTATCTGGGCACATCTGAAATATGAACTACAGCTTCCCTTATGGTAAGTGTAAGTACAAGAGAGAATTGTTAAAGAAACAAAACCTTGGGTCGGCCAAGTGGCACGTTGGTTAGGACTTGGCTTGNTATGGAACTCTCAGCACAAACATTTTGGCGTAGCCAGGTTAAAATTTTTATCAGCCCCTAAATTGTTGGTGCTTACTTTCTGTTATTTGCAGTGGCTACCTGGTTTATTTCTACCCATCTTTTAAGGTCCAGTTCATACTTCCTCTCCTTTGCAAGGCTGACTTCATCTGTCATTGTGGTTTTCTCCTTGTCCCACCCCCCAGACTCCTTAGAATCATTTGCTTTTTGCTTGTGATAATTAAGTGAGATGACATTTTTTAGGAGCTTAGCCTAGTGTCCTGAATATAGATGCCTGTTTTATGTTTGCTTGCATATATAAGGTACTTAAAATAAAAATTAGGGGGTTAAAAAATGAATTCTAAATGCATGATATGTAAAGAAATATAGCATAATGATTAAGAGGTTAGCCTCTGGCATTAGATGAACCTGAATGATTTTCCCTACTCTGTCACTGAATAGTTATTTAACCTTGGTCAGGTTGTTAGACTTCCCTAAGCCTTAGTTCTGCCTTGAAGATAGGGGTAATAAATACCACATTTAATAGAATTAATATGACAAGTAAAATAACAGCTATGAAAACTCTTCATAAATCATGAAGTGCTGCATGAATGTTAAATACTATCTTTCATATTTTAGAATATTTAGATATATATCATCAAAGTAACAGATTGTTTTAAAGCCAGCAACATGAAAGACAGTAGCGAGAAGATTGGTCTCCAAAAAATTAAGGCACATTCTTACCCTGGAGGCCCTTCCATTGCAGATTGTAGACAGGGGGATAGAACAAAAATATGTAAAAGTTAAATAACAATAGCACGTCAAAGCAAGAGTAATGTGGGCGGTACAGGATGATGTGCCAAATAAATTGGAAAGATTAACAGTAGTCCCGAAGTCCCAGGAATAAGAGTTTGCTTTCCTGCTGGTTGCAGTCAGGGAGGGTATTTGTAGAGACTGTGGTTGGGTATTAATTGAGATCAATCTTTAGGGTGGGTAGGATTTGATTAGGTGGAAAGTGGGAAGAGGATAGACGAAGGTGGGCAGCAGAAATGAGGGAGAAGAAAAGTGTGATAGTTGGAAGGCTGCTAAGAAACTAGTCAGACTATAATTATTCCGGGTCCTGTCCACAGACCCAGTTGAATATCAGAATCCAAGAGGGAACTTTAAAAATTATACAGAGTCTTGGGCTCCATTGCAGAACAATTAAATCAGAATCTCATGGATGTTGTCTGGAATCTGTAGCTTGAAAATGCTTTCCGGGTGATTCTGATGAACAGCCAGGTTTGGAAACCACAGGTGAAAAGGATCAATGGGCCATAATGCAAGAAATTCAGTTGAGGACCAAATTCCAAGGCTTTGAATGGTAACCATCAGTTTTGTACTTTATACAACAGCACTTCTCAAACTTTAGTAGAGATAATTTTTAAAGGGAAAAATGTCTCTGGGGATCCTATGAGTAACCTGCAATTAGTGGAGAGCCATAGAAAGTTTTGGGGGAGTGACGATGCTCTGAGGTATGCATCTCAGATACTGATCTACTTAATTATAGTCTCTGGAATGGAAGGGAAAAGAAAAAGGAGATGAGTTGATAAACTAAGACCCACAGTGGCGGTGCAGGGGTAATGGGGATCATAAGCCATATTCAGGGCTCTAGAGCATGTGTTTTCTCAGCCAGAGGAAGGAGTGATAGCAGAAGCATTTGTTATATAGGAGGGATGGTTAGCACCATTCAAAAAACCCCTAAGAAGTCTGGTTGTTCAGGTGGTTAAGACTGCTGCTTTTCATTTCTCTGCCTCCTTTGGCACTTAACATAAGCAGCTCTTGAGATACTTTTTAAACTGATCTATTTGGAAAGCTCAAATTTATATTCCTGTCCTTAAAAAACTATTCCTATATAAATTTTCTCTGGTCAGCTTCTAAATTTACAGGAGTGGTTTTTAAAGCATAGACTACAGAGCCTTATAGTTCCCGGAGACCCTTTTGGAGAGTTCTGCAAAGTAAAACTGTTTTAATAATAATACTAGTGAAACTTTACCTGCCCTTTCCACTCCTGTTGACATTTGTACTGATGGTGGAAACCAGCGGTGGGTGAAACTGCTGGCCAGGCAGTGGTCCTGCTCGGCTCTAGCAGTCATTGAATCTTCACTGCCATGTATGTGCATGACAAAGAAAATCCACTTTCACTTAGGAATGTCCTTGATGAGACATAACAATGCTTAATTTTATTAAATCTTCATCTTTGAGTATGTGTCTTTTAAAATTTCTGTATGACTCATTTGGAAACACGAATGAAGAACTGCTGCTGCATACGGAAGAATCAATTGATTTGAGGGAAAGCATTTCTGCAACTGTTTGAATTGTAGGTGAAACTAGTTCCTTTTTTCATGAGATACTTTTCACTTGTAAGGACTGACAAAATATTATTATTCAGATTTGGGTAATTGGCAAGTTTTTTTTTTTTTTTTTAATAAATGAACTAAGCCTGTCAATTCAAGGACACCACCTACAAGTATTTGTTGCGAATGACAAGATTCAAGGACCTAAATAAAAATTAGAATTTTGGAAAACATGTATCTGTCACCATCGTTAACTTGAAAGCTTCCCATGCTTTTCTGATGAGATTGATGGTGATATTAACAAACATGATTGTTTTTGGTTATTGTATAATAAGATATGTATCAATATTTGGAGGACAAAACTCAGTGAGCTAACATTTATAATGTCACAGCCATGCATGGATAAAAGAGCTATTTAAAGTGCTAAATAAACAGATGGATTTTAATGTAACTAAGTAAGAAAAATACATTACTATAATTTCAGATTCCACATCACAACTAGCCTTTAAGATTCAACCATTCCTTAAATTTTCATATAGTATTAAAGAAAATGTTCGTAAATATGAAAAGGCTTTTTGAGCCACTCCACCCTTTCCCAACTACATATTTATGTAAAGTTGGATTTTCTTCCTGTACTTCAGGAAAACAACTTATGACAACAGATTGAATGTAGAAGCAGGAATGAGAATCCAGCTGGCTTACATTTATTGCAAATATATAAAAATTCAGCTCTTATTATTAAGTATTTTTATTTTGGAAAATATAGTTATCTTTCCAAGAAATATGTTATTTATGTTAATATATAATGGTGCCATTGTTATTAAAAATTCTATTTTAATTTCTAATACAATAAATATTGATAGACATGACCCACACAATCCAAAGCTCTTTAAAAATGTTTGAGAATGTAAAGGGTTATGGAGGCCAAAAAGTTTGAGAACTGCTGGTTTAATTGAAGTTATTCTACCTACTCCTATAATTAAAAAAAAAATCTTATTGGAGGTTGCTGACAAGAGATGTGCTACAAAAAGTATCACAGCTGTTTCTCAAAAACTTCAACATAAAATTACTGTATGGCTTAGCAATCCCACTCCTAGGTATATACCAGAAATAATTAAAAACATACTCAAACAAATATATGTCTATACACACACACACACACACACACACACATGTTCATAGCAACACTATTCAAATTAGCAAAAGGTGAAAATAACCCAAATGTCCATCAACAAATGAAGAGATAAACAAATCATGATGTATACAGATGAAGAAATATTACTCAGTCATAAAGAAGAATGAAGTACTGATACATACTACAACTACAACATGGATGAACCTTGAAAACATTATGTTAAGTAAAATAAGCCAGACACAAAAGGTCACATATTGTATGATTACATCTATATGAAATATCTGGAATAGGTAAATTCACAGAAACAGAAAGCAGATTGGTGGTTGCCAGAGGCTGAGGGAAAGGGGAATGGGGAGTAACTGTTTTGTGGGTACAGGGTTTCCTTTTGGGGTGATGGAAATGTTTTGAAAGTAGACAGAGGTAGGTGGTGGTTATATAACAGTGACATAATATATATAATTTATGTCACTGAATTGTCCACTTTAAATTGATTAATTTTATGTTATGTGAACTTCACCTTAATTTTAAAAATCAGAGCTGGGTGATCACTAGATACAGGACTTGGCACTCAACGTAGATTCAGAATTTCTTTTTCAATTTTACCCAAGTAAGCAAAATGAACGGTATCTGTTTTCTTTCTGTTGGCAGTGTTTTAAGTATCTGGTGCTAGTATAATCATTATTTTGGCTGTTATCAGACTTAGCTATGCAATTTTTGCTTTGATATCCTTCCCAGTTGTTATGTCAGGAAGAAGGCAGAATTAGGCAGTATGCTAAAATTAAATCAGTATTTCTTACATAAATGATTGGTTGGATGAGTCTGTGTTGTACCACAAATTTCCTTTGAAGTCTAAAAGCAAGCAAGAAACTTGAGATTGTTGACGTTTCCTACACAGGAGCTGAAATGCACTGAGTATTATTGAAAGAACACAAGAAGACATAATTTTGAATGTATCAGCCAAAGGTAGGGCCACTCGTTGGGTTCTTTTTCCAAAGTATAGATGCTTCTGTGCCTCACTCAGCAGAATTTTGGGAAATGTCCTGAGTGTAGGATTGTGACAGAGCAGTTGGCTCTCAGTTCTGGGGTTTGCCATTGTTCTCGCTTCTCTGGTAACCAGAAATGCTATGACTCACCAAGAAGACTGCATATTATGTCATTATGTAGGGCTTTTTATATTTTACTCAGAGTCTAATTTTCCTTGAAATCCACACACTGGACATTTAATAAATTGGTCAGTAGCAAGGTAATCATATTTCTGATAAGACAAAGGATTTTTACATAGGATTTTGTGAGAGACTGTATGTGTGTATATGAACTGTCTTATATAGGATCAGGAATGTAATTGGCCAGTAAAGGGAATTATTTAAACAAAAATATATTTTACATATAATGTGTAAATTTAATGAGGGAGTTTGTTTTTATTATTAGGCATAATTCTGGAACTAAGATAGTACTTGTCATAAAAGGGAAGACTAAGTAGCAAAAGGAGGTGGAAATAGCTCAGCTTTCTTTCGTTGAAAATAGACATATAAGTAAAGCAAAATATATAATTATTGCTACTAAGGGAATGTATACTGTGTGATATTTCAAGAAGAGAAAAATACAGAAGCTCTATGAAGGAAAGGGGATGAAAGAAAGAAGGGTTGAGCGAGAGATAAAGTGCATCCAAAAAATTCATTTCGAGTGGCATATGAGGTTGTGAAAATATAAAATTATTCAGTTACATGGAATATCTGGTCAGCTTACATCTCTAATATTACAAATCAGGAGAGGTTTAGGGCAAAGTGGAATAGAGGTTTCCAAACCTCACTGATATTCAGAATCACTTTGATAAACTTATAAAAACATAAATGTCTATGCCTCACCCCAGAGATCCTGATTCTGTAGTTCTTGGGTAGAATCCAGTGATCTGTGTTTTAAAAAGATTCCCAGATAAATTTTGATACATGGCTACATTTGAGAACTGCCGACATGGGAATGAAATATTTACCTTTGTCCAGTAGTATCTTCCTGTAATTACCTTCTCTTTGCAGAGCAAGAAAAACAAAACAAAACATTGTGGAGTAACCCAATTTAAAACAGGAACAATCATTGCCTTTTGAAAAATGTTCATGAAAAAATATTAAAACTATATTTGTCTCATTTTTCTTTCCTGGTTACTTAAGGAGCCAATTTCTATTCTCCAAAGCTGGAGCTGAGCTGCAGCAGTGACATCAAGTGGTTGTTATAGGGTATTTTCTTTTCTATTTGGGACTTTGACTTTGATACTTAAATGAATTAACTTAAATAGGGTGTTGCTCCCCTTCTCCCCATCCACACGTCAGTTTGAGACTGTATTCTTGAGTTGCTGCATACCTCACTCACCAGAAATGCTAAGAGAATGAAACAACAAACAAAATTTGACCCGAACGTGTGATCCTTTGAGTGCTATCCAATATAAACATCTTTGTTTAGTTGTTTATAGAACCAGGTGGTATTAGTGAAGTGAAAAAAGCCTAAATTAAACTCTAAATGCAAAAACTATGACACAATTGATGAAACTGTCAGCGGTTTTAAAACAATTGACTCATAAATGAGAGAGCACTATGAACTTGACTAATGTGAGAATACTTCAGGCTGATGCCAAGAAAACTCAATGAATCTATGATGAAGGTCAAAGCTCCTTTCATAACCATGCACAGTGAGCTAAGACTTAGGTATCCAAAGAATAACAACACTCAAAATGTCTTGATTAAACAACTCAACAACAGCAACAAAGTAAATGTAGACGTGGAACACTTTTTTACTTCAAATACTGAAACTGATTATTGATGCATCCCACTTTATGTAACTTAATAAGTGGAAACCAGATTTTATAGGAGAGAAATGAAGAGGTGGTTCTCAGAATTTTTACCTTCTAATAGCATTCATCATAGATTTCCTTTAAAACAGCGACCTCACAGTATTTATACTATGACTAAGTTTATAAAAATTTGATATACACGGTTTAAAGAAATACAAGTGCTAAACCGAGTAAGACACACCCAAATTACAAACAAAAAAAAGACGAGGAAGTTAGGCAATTAATCGGCATGTAGACATTTAGTGACTCTGGACATTTAGTGTTCTGTGGTGCTTCAGAACACTGGCAGTGGAAGAATACTCAATTATAAAGAAAAAAACATAGAGAAAATGAGCTTACTTTTGGTCCCAGGGACCATGATTTTGTGTGTGAAACCAAAGATTTGGTTAAAGGCCATGCCAATGCAGCTAGATTAGTCACTAATCCCAGCCCTCCGACACTAGTGTGAGAACTGGAGAGCAAAGGCACCAATTCTCAGGAAAGCTCTTTATTTTTCCTCCTGTGTTTTTCAAATGTAATTTTTCTTATCTTTTTTTAATTCATTGCATCTATCCTGCACTTCTAAAATCTGAAAATGAAAGGAAATATATTTCATTTTAAAATTCTAGATTTAGCCGCCTTCAAAGTGGGGAAAAGAAAGGGTCCTCAGTTTCAACTCCTTGATGGTCACTCATTTTAAGTCATAAGTAGAAGGTGGATACATTTAGAAAATGGGCAGAAGGATAATTTATATAAAAACTAAAAACTTCAGTCTGCTGATATGGTGGGTCATGGACTTGTTGCCGTAGGCAATTTAATGACCAGAAACACTAAACAGGGAGAGAATTTTTATGAGTTATCATCTATTTTTTTTTTAAAGATTTTTATTGGGGAATTAGGGGGATGGGAACAGTGCTGGGGAATTGGGGGAAGAGGAACAGACAAGTTGTTGTCATTTTTTGTTCTTCAGTCTAGTTGTGGAGGACGTTGCTTCACTGGCCCAAGTTGGCACCATCATTGCGCTCTTCCAGGGCGAGGCAAATCAGTCGCCGGCTTCTGGACGGCTGCTCATGGCGGCTGCTGGCCGCTCACGCTGGCTGCTGGCTACATACGGTAGCCCATGGCAACCCACTGCAGCAGGGGCTGCAGCCTACGCCGTCGCCGGCGACTCCCAGCAGCCCAGCTCCAGGTTGAGCTGTTGTTCAGCATCTTAGCTGTGGAGGGCAGTGTCACTGGCCCTCATATGTGGGATCCGAACCAGGGCCCTCTGGCGTCCCAAGCCAGCTCTTAACCATTGTGCCACTCGGCTGGCCCAGTTATCATCTATTTTTGAGCTAAATGTCCTAGAATTTGTGAAGACTAAGTGATGAGGCATCCCTCTGCATGTCACATTCTTATGTGAATAATAGGAATTAATGGGTATTTTTCTTTAGCTTCTGAGTAATAAATCATTCTAAGATGAGAAAGAATACTTTGCTTTGGCTTAAACTCAGATTGTGCCTGTATTGAAATATTGGGAACTTTGTAAATCCCTATGAAATTATCTAAAGGCCCCAAATAAGAGGGTAGAGATTTCACTTTTATTTTACCCAATCAGATGTTAAAATGGATTGAACAAAACTGTGTCTACTTGGACACAGAAATAGCGTAAACATTTATAACGCAGCCAAGTCATTCTATGCTTTCCCCCAACCCATGGGTATGTAACACTGAGTATGCAGGTGATAAAGCCAGAAGAGTAGACTGGAGCCAGAACATGATGACTCATGTTTTCTTCAGCAATAAATGCATGTTGTCAAGAAAACAAAAGATATCATTATATCATATAATTGGTAGTGGCACATAAGACATATTGATGGAGGTAGGGAGACGGGCAACTACTGTGGCTGGAGAAAAGGAAGGTAGAATTAATGGGGTTGGCTTGTGTGAACTACTATGGTTCTCTCTCTCTCTCTCTCTCTCTCTCTCTCTCTCTCTCAATTTAAACAGAGTGAATGCTCAAAAAATAAAGTCAGTTGACTACATGCTGGTCATTTGTTGAGGAAAGGAAATAGTCAAAGATGACGGTAAAATCTCAAGCCCTAATAGCTAAGACTAAACCGATTCTGTTCTTATCATCATGGGCATTGTCACCAGTGCTACTGCCAGCCTAGGAGGTCCTTTGTGTGAATCAGACAAGGTTTTATCTTAAAAAAAAAATTGTCATAGTGATATTTTTTTGGACAAGATAGTTTACTGTCATCAGTAGAAGAATTTTATAAGTACATAGTTATGATGTGATTGAAGTAGTGCCCTTTGGATGTGGTGGGTTGGGCAGTGCTCATCCTACACAACCGTATGCAGTGGTTTTAAGTGTTGCTCTTAAAGGTATCACAATCTTTCATATAAGTCAAGGGAAAGAAGGAAACATGGTCAAGCGTGCCAGATGCTGCAGAGGCAAAGGAAAATGAGAAAAGACAAACGAATACTATGTGTAACAATGAAAAGGGTCACTGGAGGTTTTTTTTTGAGAAAGAAATTTCATAAAATTATAAACCTTTTGGGCTTAAAAATCTTTGAGATATCTTTTAACACCCCCTTTCCCTTCCATTTTTAAATGTGGAAAAACTGAGACCCAAGAATTTGAGGGATTTGTCCAGTCTCTAGGAGCACGATCTAATACTCTACATTTCGTTTGGTGTCAGGCTTGTGTCTCATAGTCTTCTATCTTTTTTTTTTTTTAAAGATTTTTATTGGGGAATTGGGGGGATGGGAACAGTGCTGGGGAATTGGGGGAAGGGGAACAGACAAGTTGCTGTTGTTTTGTTCTTCAGCCTAGTTGTGGAGGATGTTGCTTCACTGGCCCAAGTTGGCACCATCACTGCGCTCTTCCCAGGCGAGGCAGATCAGTCGCCGGCTTCTGGACGGCGGCTCACGCTGGTTGCTGGCTGCTGACTGCGGCTGCTGGCCGCTCACGCTGGCTGCTGGCTACATACGGTAGCCCATGGCAACCCACTGCCACAGGGGCTGCAGCCTAAGGCGACTCACGGGCAGCCCAGCTCCAGGTTGAGCTGTTGTTCAGCATCGTAGCTGTAGAGGGCAGTGTCACTGGCCCTCATATGTGGGATCCGAACCAGGGCCCTCTGGCATCCCAACCCAGTTCTTAACCATTGCGCCACTCGACTGGCCCATATTCTTCTATCTTTATTATTGTTTTCCATAAAGAATATTTTGAGCTAATATGCTTTTTTAATCACTTCAATTTAGAGAATGTGAAAGCCTAATGGGCTAAATAAATTCTGATAAGCAAAATTAACACTGGAAAATGAAGGACATTACTGACAGCATGGGATATACCAAGGGCCATCTATAGTTTTTAGAGGAAAACTCAGAATTTCTTCCAGAATCTTCTTTCTTCCAGAGGAAGGCTCTTCTGTGCATCTTATCACTTGAATAAGGTTCCATGTTTTGGGGTGGATGAGTAGGAGGAGAAAAGAGGAGTTTTAGACTAGATAACATCAAAAAGCATTTCCTTTTCTATACTTGTCTAGCAGAATGATGAGGGGAAAAGCTGAACTGCCCAGGGTTGAGCAGTTACTAAGAGATAGGAGTAGAGGCCGTGTGAGGTGACTATTTATGAAATAAGTTTGGCAGGGAATGACAAGAGGTTGCTAGGAGAGAAAGATAATGACATTAAGGAAAAAAACAGGGAGGGGTAAAAATACAGTCTTTACTGGATATTTCCGATTCTGATTCAATCCCATCCCTGGGTGCTCTTCTCACCCATTTCCTTATTTGTTAGTTCCTTCTTTCAGACTACTTTGAAAATTCACTTTCCTTAGGAAGTCTTGCCCCCCCAAATTATCACATCATATGCTACTGTATATCGTATATGTGACTTTTAGGGCTGTATGTAGTCATTATTATATACCTTTGTATGTGTTATGTGCTTTTGTTCAGTTTTTTAAAATTCAGTATTTCAGAGATCAGACTTCCTATACCCAATCCTAATATCTCTTACACACACACACACATACATACACACACACACACACACACACACACACACACACACACAGAGTAAAATATTGTTCTTATTTCTGCCATCCTCTCCAAATCATCTTTAAGCCTTTTATCCATTTAAAATATTACCGAGCACCCTGTGTGATGAAGTGCTGGCTTCAAAATGAGGCATATCTATGAATCTGGCTGCCGTGCTGCTGGATTCTGCTCCTGGAGGTTTGGGTGGCTTTGTGGCCGACACAGCTGTTTATTTACCCAACAGTCATTGCCTCTCTTCCTCCATGCTAAATGAACCTTCCTTTTGTTGAGCTATTGGACAGACAGCAATGGGCTCAGAGAGGTTAGCTGCCACCCTCCTCCTTGTGCAAGAGGAAAACCATAACTGATTGAGCCAGTCACATTAATCTCATTCTTCTTTGCCAGTGGGGAGAGGGTGGTCTTGGTTCTAGTTATGGCAATGTAATATAAGGGAAATCTCCTGAGACTATGTGACAAACACTGATAATAGAAAGAACAGTTGGTGGGACGGTACTTTGTGAGCCCCCTGACTTTTTTGCTAAGTACACCATTGGGAAGAAGTACTGTCTGGAACTACAGTAGCTATCTTGTGTCCTTGCTGTAAAGGCCAAAAGAATCTCAGAAGCTCTAACCTGGAACCCTGACACTTTGAGCCACTAAACTGCTCAGAACCACATGCCTCTAGACTTTTCATTAACTAGAAATCATATCTTTGTGGTTTAAGCCTCCATTAATCAGTTTTTTCTTCCTTTTTTGATTACTTGTATCTGAGAGCATCCTAATAGAATCCCTGATAGAAGGCTTGTCTATGAGGACAGGATAGCTAGGAGGGAAAAGGTGAGTTCCAAAGCTGAGTTAATTCAGGGAGGTTGTTTATTAAGGAACATTTGAAATAGTGCAGCTGAAGGAAGAATAATTATTGGGGATTAAGAGTAAAGAGGCATGGAGAATGTCCCCAAAGTCTAGCAAATGTCTGGCATCCAAGATTACAATAAATACTTATTAAATGTTGGCTAAAGGATAATGCTGACCGTCAAATTTAGCATATGTGATAAGAATAGGGAAGTCAAAGGCCAGGAGAATAAAGAGTGAGATAAAGTGTATTTTAAGAAATACATCAGGAATGGGAGAAGATATTTGCAAATGATATTTCTGATAAGGGTTTGATATACAAAATATATAAAGAACTCATACAAATCAACAACAAAAAACAATACAATTAGAAAAATGGGTGGAGAACCTGAACAGACACTTCTCCCAAGAAGACATACAAATGGCCTACAGATACGTGAAAAGATGCTCAACTTCACTAGCTGTAATGGAGATGCAAATCAAAACCACAATGAGTTAGAAGTCATATATGGAATATTTGGTAGCATATGATATGATAATTATTTTAGGAAAGACTTCCTAAGGAAAGTAAGATTTCAAAGTAGTCTGAAAGAAGAAAATAACAAATCAAACCTCACACTGGTTAGAATGACTATTATCAACAAGACAAGAAATAACAAGTGTTGGAGAGGATGTGGAGAAAAGAGAACCCTCATATACTGCTGGTGGGAATGTAAGTTGGTACAGCCACTATGGAAAACATTGTGAGGATTCCTAAAAAAATTAAGACTAGGCCTACCATATGACCCAGCAATCCCTCTTCTGGGTATGTATCTGAAAAATTTGAAAATACTTATTCATAAAGATATATGTACCCCTATGTTCATTGCAGCATTATTCACAATAGCCAAGATGTGGAAACAACCCAAATGTACTTTGACAGATGATTGGATAAAGATGTTGTACATATATACAATGGAATATTACTCATCCATAAAAAGGATGAAATATTGCCGTTTGTGGCAACATGGATAGATCTTGAGAGTTTCATGCTAAGTGAAATAAGTCAGATGGAAAAGGACAAGAACCATATGATTCCTCTCATCTATGGGATATAAAACAATAAGCAACAAATGAACAAACAAAACAAACAAACTCATAGATACAGACAACAGAATGGAGGTCATTAGAGGTGGATGGAGGTAAGGGGAGGATAAAGAGGGTAAAGGAAGTCAAATACATGGTGACAGGAAGAGACTAGACTTTGGGTGGGGAACACACAATAGAATATACAGATAATGTATTATAAAGTTGAACACCTGAAAGCTATATAATGTTATTAACCAATGTTATCCCAATAAATGTAATTAAAAATGCGGGAAAAAAGAATCCCTAATCTTTTAGGGGAGATAAAACATGCACACCCATATAAGTATAATGCACTGTAGACGATCAATAAAGTACAGATAAATGACTGTAGAAATTCAGAAATTGGAAGGAATTTTATTTGGACAAATCAGTAAATCAAGAGGTAGTGATATTTGAGATAGATTTTGAAAGAAGGATCTGACATGCAAAGGAAGGGGTAGGGTCAGGCAAAGTGACAAGAGGAGCAAAGACATGGAATTGGGTGAGAATATGGGGGATTGGTGATAGGGTGCCATTTCTCTCTTTTCCTTTATGTACATTCATGCAAAGTTATCTCATTTTATGTTTTTAAAATGTTCCGGTTATTTTAATTTCATTTTTTACTTTTTAATTGTGGTAAAATTAAAAAAAACGTAAAATTTACCATCTTAATCTTTTTTTAAATGTACTGTGCAATGGCATAAAATGCATTCACATTATTGTATAACCAATCTCCAGAATACTTTTCATCTTGCAAAACCAAAACTCTATACCCATTAAACAACAATTCCCATCACCCCCCACCCCCTCAGCCCTTAGCAATCACCATTTTACTTTCTGTCTTTTGACTACTCTAGGTACTTCATATAAGTGGAATCATACAATAATATTTGTCTTTTTTTGTGACTGGCTTATTTTACTTAGCATAATGTCCTCAAGGTTCATCCATGTAATAGCATGTGTCAGAATTTCCTTCCTTTTTTGGGGTGAATAACATTCCATTATATATATATATATATATATATATATATATATATCACATTTTGTTTATCCATTCCCCTAATGATGGACATTTGGCTTGCTTTGATCTTTTGGCTGAATAATGCTCCTGTGAACATGGATGTACAAATATCTTTTTAAGACCCTGCTTTTAATTATTTTGTATTTATAACCAGAAGTAGAATTGCTGGATAATAGTTATTCTACTTTTAATTTTTTGAAGAACACTCATGTTGTTTTATATAGTGGCTGCACCATTTTATATTCCCACCAACAATGCACAAGCATTCCAATTTTTTTATATTTTTGCCAACACTTGTCATTTTCTGTTTTATTTTTTTACAATAGTAATCTTAATTGGTGTGGGTTGGACTCTCATTGTGGTTTTGATTTGCATTTTTCTAATGAGTAGTGATGTTGAACACCTTTTCATGTGTTTGTTGACCATTTGTATATCTTCTTTAGAAAAGTGTCTATTCAAGTCCTTTGCCCATTTTTAATTTTGTTGTTGTTGTTGAGTTGTCTCTTGTCTTTTGTAAAATGCTTAGTGTTAATTCTTAAATTCTGTTGAGACATGCGGTTGGGCTTGACAGAATTGGCATAGAACACGTATAAAACTAGCCCAGTGGCCAGTATCATGCATACTCTCCTGAGTAACAGAATAACTGAGTATAGCAGATGAAGCAGTCTAAACTGTTTCTTTAGGTATGATAAAGTAAAAAATAATTAAACTCACATGTACATAAACATATTTACTGAGTGCCTACTATATGTTAGGTATGGTTCTAGATGTTGAATAAATTGAAATGTATGCATAAAAACAAGATAAATTTCTTTCTGTCATAAAGCTCATCTTTCAAGGGGATGAAAGAGATATAATCCATTAAGTATATAAATAAGTGAAAAGTGGTAAGTAGTGATAAGAGCTGTGAAAAAAATACAGCAGGGTAAGGGGTAGGGAGTCCCAGCATTGCTTTTTAATTTAGTTTAAGCATTATGTAGTGCCTTGGTTCTTGGGATTTGTTGAGCTTCTTGGATGTATAGGCTTACAGGTTTCACCATATTTGGAAAAATCTTAGCCATTATTTAAATAATTTTTTTGCCTCTCCCTCCCTTCTTTAGAAACTTTAATTACATGTATATTTCCAGTTTTTTGTTCTTGTTTTTTTTTCAGTCTTTTTTCTCAGTGATTCATTTTGGATCGTTTCTGTTGATATGCCTCAAGTTTACTAATGTTTTCTTTGACAGTGTCTACAGCTATTAATCCTAACCAAATAGTGTTTACTTAAGACATTATATTTCATCTCTTAAAGATTAATTTTTTATATATCTGTCATTTCTCTACTTAATGTGCTCAATCTTTTCTCTATGTCCTTAAACATAAGGAATATATTATATAGAATATATATTTTAATGTCCTTGTCTACTAATTCTATCACCTGTATCTTTCTGAGTCTTTCTATTAATTGATCTCCTTATTATTGGTGCTATTTTCCTGCTTTTTTGCATGTCTTGTAATTTTTATTTGATGCCAGACATTGTGAATTTTACTGTTGAGTGCTGGGTACTTTGTATTTTCTATTATTATTCCTGAGCATTATTCTGGGATAGTTATTTGGAATGGTTTAATTTTGAGGCTTCTTTTAGCCTTTGTTGGGCAGGACCAGAGCACTCCTTAATCTGGGGCTCATTTGCCCCACACTGAGGCCTTTTGAGCACTTTGCTGGGTGGAAACATAAACATTTTCCAGCCCTGTGTGAGCTCTGAAGATTGCTCCCACTGATCTTTTCTGGTTGTTTTTTCCCTGACCTCAGGTAGTTTCCTCATATGCGTGTGCTGACCAGAACTCAGCTAAAGACTTGAGGGAGTCCTCCTGAAGATCTCTGGAGTTTTCTCTCTGTCTGGCTCTAGTAGGGGAGGAAAAAGTTTTCCTTGACTCTGTTAGGGTCCCTGACTGCGTCTGAATCTAAACTGACAAAAATAGATTAACAGGAGAAAAGCATACAAATTTATTTAAGTTTTACGACATGAGAGCCTTTATAAGGAAATGAAGACCTAAAGCAACAGCACTATGTACTTTTTTGCTAGGTTTGATGAAGGGTGAACAGTCATAGAGGAATATCACAGGGTAAGGAATGTGAGGTAATTGTACACTGGGGGCAAACTTAGAAAGGCTTGTTCATTAGGATTCTTTTCCATGTCCCTTTGTCTTCAGAGATAAGGAGCATCTTTCCGCCAGGTCTAAAAAGGCACCTCCCACATAAGGCTTTTATGACTTATTTCAGGAGAGAATGACAGGGGAAAGGTCAGAGCGAGCTTCTTGTCCTTGCTGTTTTCTCAGACTCCTTCAGCTTAAAATATCCAATATGCCAAGGTGTTATATTTTGGGGTAGCATATTTTGAACCCCACCAGCCCCTCTTTTCTGGCCCTCTGCTCCATGAATTCTAAGTGCCTTGGCCTCCCTGGACTCCCAGCTCTGTTTCTTTGCTCTAGGAGATCCCCAGGATTCCTTTTCCCTGGGTGATGCCTGGAAATGCTTCAGGGAGGAAGCTGGACAATTATAGTGTTGACTGCATTTGCTTTCCTTGTCTCAGGGATCACTGTGTTGCACTGTTTGATGTCCAGTGTCTAAAAACTGTTGTTTAATATATTCTGTCTTCTTTCGCACTTGTTTCAGACAGGAGAGTAAATCTAGTCTCTGGACATGAGGACGCTCTAGTAGATGTATAGAGAGGCCAATGTAGTGAAGAGCTGAGGCCTCCTGCCAACAAGTAGCACCAAATCATCAGCAATGTAACTGAGCCCACTTTGAAGTAGATGCTCCAGTCCCAGTAAAGCTTTCAGGTGACTGTCGCTCCATTTGCTATCTGGACTCTGAGCCAGGACCACCCAGCTTAGCCAAGTCCAATGTCCTGACCCATGGAAATGATCTAAGATAATAAATGTTGGTTTTTGGTTTAAGTTGCTAAGTTTTGGAATCATTTCTTATGCAGCATTAGATAACTATTAAATATTCTGGTACCCAGGAGTGGAGCGCTGTCATAACAAAACAAAAATGTGGGAGAGGTTTTGGGACCTGGTGGTGGGTGGCAGCTGGAAGGATTCTGAGGAGTGTGTAAGTGAAAGCCTAATGTGTCCCGAAGAGACTGTTAGTAGAAGCCTGATGGCCTTTCAGAAGGTTGCCAGGGAGGGCTTGAAGGAAATTAATAAAAATAGTTTTGGAAACTGGATGCAGGAGATCCTTGTGTAATGGCAGAAAGTTTAGCAACATTGTCATCTGCGGCAATGTAAGAAACATAAAATACAGTTCAGGGGATTTCTAGGCAAAGTGTTGAGATTATATATATATATATATATATATATATATATATATACATATATATATATAATATATATATATATATATATATATATATATATATATATATATATATAAAATCAGATATATATATGGAGAGAGAGAGAGAGAGAGAAATGTGACCTGCTGTGATCCAAGGCTGGGCTAAAAGACATAAGCCTGGCCCTCCTGGTTTAGAGGGAGTGAAAAGTAGGAGGACTGCACACCTAACAGCTGCTTCTTTATCTGTCTAGGTGTGGAAGAGAGGGGTGGTGATAATCTGTCATCATGTAAAAAATACAGCCTGAGATTCAACCCTCCCTAGAAGCTTCAGGAATATCAAGGCAAAGATCTATAAATATAAAAACTGTGGTGTGTGTGTGTGTGTGTGTGTGTGTGTGTGTGTGTGTGTGTGTGTGTTGAATAGAGGCCATTTCCCAGTAATCTAAGTTTATACATTTTTTCAGGTTTTAATACAAGTTTCGGGGTTTACATAATGTTGAAAAAAGAAATACAATTCTACCCCTGCCCACCTCTTCCTACCCACAATGACAGATTGGATTTTTCTGGATGTAAGCGCTTTGCTGATGAATAAACTCATTCTTGAAGTATTTATGATGTTGCATTCCCTTGTGCTCTTTGTGCTTGGAAAAGATCTATAGCTGCAGAGTGGAGTGTGTCCTGGAGAACTTTCTATACGCACTGGTTATTTATTGTGGCAAAGTTCAGGTCATGGTCTTTAGCTCATGACCTCTTACTCCTCAGTAGTTACTTTCTGGTTATTTATACAGAATGGAGACATTAAAAATAAACTTTTTGTTACCTGCTAGTATACCTGAGGTACTGAAGTCCCCTGACAGTTTATAATTGTCTCCTTCATGTTAACTGGGGCTCCAATTCAAAGTGACCTTGGGACCACTGATTATCACAGGAGAAGTTAGACTACAAAACACCAACATAAGGGGCTGAGTTACTTTCGTTGTGCAGCCTACTGCTTCTGATATTGAAAAGAAATTTTCTTGGACTTTTTCTCCCACTAGAGTCCCTACTCTAAGCCTAAGGTAAGTTTACCACATATACACACAGGACATTAAAAGCAGTAACCACAGACTAGATTGTTGTACCTCTCTGATAAACTTCCCAAGAAAAGGCTGAAACAAGTGGGTCATTGGCCCCATTGTGACAATTACCCGAGTGAGGTTCCTACCAGCTCCAACCTGCCTGTAAGCTCTGACTCTATAATTGCCTTTTGTAGGTTAGGTGTTGAAAATTGTTCATACCAAGGTTAACACATGGAAATAATTCCTGAATAAGAGAATTCAAGTGAGCAGGAGATTAATATGCATTCTGATTTTTTATTCAGGCCATTGGTGTCTTGGAAATCAATGTGGAAATTATGCAAGAAGAAATGAATCCCCAGCAGGTACTTTGTGAAAAGGTTGCGCCACATCAAATGGCATAGGTAATAGATACTGCATAAATTTAAGATGCAATTGAGGGTTGGCTCTCACTGGGAAATGGAAATGCCTAGATGACAAAATGATAAGTGACTGCATTAAGCCTTTTAAATACTTCATTTTTACCAAGTGCAGTAAGCCAGATGTTCCTTGTCTCCCCAACTGCTATTGGTGGCCATTATTTTCTGATAATGATTTCACACAGAAGATTAGTGTATTTCCCAGTAAGTATCCATTCTGATAAATAAAAGCATGATAAGCAGCAAATCCAAATGGAAAAAGTAATAAATTAAGTAGCAAAACCATCTCTATTCCTGTTAATAATTGGAACCTCTAGTCAAAGTTGTAGTTACCTTGAGTGTATTACTTAATCAATAATTTTGATAAAGTATTATAGTTCCTGTGGCTAAAACTAATGTATGAATGTGTATGGTATGGAAAAATGAAAATACTCTCAAATATAGGACTGCTATGAGCTGAACTGTGTCCCCCAAAATTCATACATTGAAGTCCTAACCCCAGGTACATCAGGATGTGACTGTATTTGAAGATAGGATTTTTAAAGTGGTAAAATTAGGTCATTAGGGTGGACCTTAATCCAATATGACTGGTTTCTTCATAAGAAGATGAGATTAGGATACAGACATACACAGAGGGAAGATGATGTGAAGATACAGGGAGGAGATGGCCGTCTGCAAGCCAAGGAGAGAGATGACAGAAGAAACGACCCTGTCAACACTTTGATCCTGCACTTCTAGCTTTCACAACTGTGTGGAAATAAATTTCTGTTGTTTAAGCCAGACAATTTGTGGTACTTACTATGGTAGCCCTCCCAAACTAATAAAAGGTTTCACATGGCTGTTCTGAGAAAGAATGGGAGAGTCTAGGAAAACGGATTTTTATTATTTCTGGGGAGTTTCCTTTTGGTGGGGGGTTGGGCATGAGAAAGAGGGTAGTTAGAAGAGAGTTCTCAAATTTTAGTCAACAATGTCATGATCTGTCTATGGTCTGTCATTCCCCTTATTCAGAAGACACTTGGTCATAAATAAAACAGATCAACATGGAGACTAAATGGTGTCCATGATACATATCATTATAAGAATAAAGAAAAAAATTACAGAGCAGCAGTATAAGATAATTACAATAAAACATAAATCCAGATTCCTGCTAGTGCTTATATCTAGACACTGGAAAAGTATCCCCAAATAAGGATGGATGGGTAATAAATATTCAGGAAGATGATCTTATCTGTTGAATAAAGTCAAATGTGTACTTCTGAAGTTAAAATTATTTTGAAAAGAAAATGCTTGAATTTAATTATTTTTAATTTGTCTTTAGGGAATTTAAGCACTAATTTTTAAAATGGTTTATTAAAAGGACAAATTCATGGTAAGACCTGGCAGACACTTCCTGTGGTAGAAATATTACAAAAGTTTGTTTAATGTCTTACTTCTGGCTATGCTCTCTCTGATATGCATTTCAGTACTGGAAAAAAACAAAATAAAACAAAAACCTGGTGTTAATCCAAGCTTACATTGGTATCTTTTATAACTGAGTAGTTATTATGGCTTAGGCATCATTATAGGCACTATAACACCTTAGAGAATAAGACAGACAAGGCCACTGACTTACATCTTATATTCTAGTAGTAGTGTTGATAGTGAGATATATATAATAATAATCAATCAATACATAAACATGATCTGTCATGATTTCTATGCACAGAATCCTTGTGTAGGAATCACCAAAAGGAATGGCATTGTGTGAGACAAAAGCATTAGCAGAATGCTGGACTTATTTATGATGGTTTCCCATGTGGTATAAGGCAAGTTATTTCCCTCTAGCTCAAAATCTCTTTCTGGGAACAATTCATTTCCCATTCATTTTAATCTTAAGATGAACTATCACTGGGGCTTTTAATTCTTTAATGTTTAGCCTGGCAGTAGAGACCAGTAAAGGCCTAAATTAAATGACAGTAGAGAGACTACAGGGTACTTAACCTTTTGATTGTTAGATTTTATTTTATCTTTAATAATCACAATCAGGAGATTTTCTTAAAAGAATGTCCATGTCCAGTGGAAAGTGATGGAAAGCGAGGTGTTGAATAGTTGAAATTATTATATATATAATTATATAAATATAATAATTATATATATAGTTATTATATATATAATTATATATATATATTTAGAACAAAAATCATAGAATTTGTTACTGTTGTCGCATTACATTTTCATGAGGCATACATTCATGAGTGCCTCATAAAATCATAGCAAAAATAATGACAAGAATTGGAATTTATTGAGTGATTTGCCAGGGGCTAGGCACTGTTTCTAAGCATGTCTGTGTATCAGTTTGTTGAATCTTTACAACCACCATAGGAGGCAGGCACTATCATGAAGCCCTGTTTTACAGACAAGTCAAGTGAAGCCCAGAGAGGTTAGATAACTTTCTCATGTAAAAAATGTACATTTCTCATGTTATCTCCTCAAGCTGGTTGATGGATTTATTTTAGGTGACGAACCGTCCTGTTTCCTGGGACAGTTCTGGTGTTAGTACTGAAAGTCCCACATGCTGGCAAAAGCCTTCGTCTCAGGCAAACCAAGACAGTTAGTTGGCCACTTGAATGTTTTCAGTAATTATTTAAATTCTATGTCGATTAGACTATTGTCACAGAAGGTTGCTTCATTTAACTAGTCCTTACAAAGTTGTTTGTTCATCTTTCTAGGAAGACGTCCCTAATCCAAGCTCTACTTCCTCTCTCTGAGATATTGTTTTAAAGTACTCTGATGGTATTTTTTTTTTAATTCTGATAGTTATTTCATTATGTCTAACCTCACTCTTTATCTATTTCCCAATTTATTTACAGTGACTATTTATAACTAATGCTAACTTTGGTATAAAATGTTTAAGCAGGAACAGATATTTCAAAGACACTACTCAGGGCAGGGGGATGTGGAGATGAGCAACACAAGGTGAGTCAGTGTTGAGCAGTGTGACATAGGACATGGCCCCAAGGGCAAGGGTGGAGCGCAGAGACCTGATCTACACATTGTTTTCACACTCATCTGCTGACTACCAAGGGTTCATTTCTGCTGCCTGAAGTGAGGTTGGGAATTGATGCAGTCTTGTTTGTTGTACAATGCTATTATCTAATGACTTTCATTTATTCAACTATTATTTATGGAGAGATTTCCATAGACAAGGAACTACGTTGGTCCTGAAAGGAATATAAAATTGAATGAGATTCTGTTCCTTCCCTCAAGTAGTTTATATACTAATAGGAAGATGATACATCATGGAGGGACTTGAAGTCCATACTAAGGATTTTAAATTTTATTTGCTAGATGGTGGGAATCCATCAAAGGTTTTTAGATAGGATAAACGGAATCGAAGCAGAACTGGACAGCATTAAATTGCTCTTCGCACCATATTGATATGCATATTTGTTTGTTATTGTTTGTCTTTCTTTTCTAATGTAAGTGCCAGAAGAGTAGGGACTTTGATTTATTGCTGTTATTGCAAGTACACAGAACAATGCCTGGTATCGAGTCAATTCTCGGAAATTTGTTAACTGGTAAATGGGATAGTCCAGAGGTTCATAAACTTTCTCGGTTCATGGTCCTCTTTGTGTCAAAAATTTTCCATGGCATGCCAGGCAAAAAAAAAAAGGAAAAAAAAGAAAAAAGAAAAAGATTGTTCCATTAATTTTCAAACAGTGCTTGTTTTTATCACAGTTACCATAGAAAACAGCTTCACAAAGATGGGACATCAATGAAAGAAATATAGTGTGAACCTATGGTGAAACTGAACTACTTTGGGGTAATAGTTAATGCAGCATCTGACAGGTGTCAAGATACATTTCACTTGAAAATTTAAAACATCTTGCAGTAGCCTTGTAAGTTTCCTGAAGTGTCCTGGGTGCCTTGGTGCACTATTTGAGATTTTAAAAATTATATCAAGTCCCTATTGCCTCACCATTCTTCTCTAAGACGTATTTCTATGGTCCTACTAAATTTAGTACTTTTAGCCAGATTTACTTTTTCTAGCGGCTCTAATTGCTGAGCTTCAAGCCACTAAAAAAAAAAAATCACAAAGGTCAAAGTGATTGCATAGTAAGTGTGCCAAGGTAAGACCAATTTCTCATGATAATCATTCCAATATAATTAGAGCAACAATTTTTATTTGCTCTATGATAGGGATGTATTATGTGGAACATAATTCTATGAGATGCTCCAAGAAAAAAAGAGACCAATATTCAAATAAAGGTTGTAAAATCTGCATATTACTATATATATATCTTTAATAAAAGTATAGGTGTAATTGTAAGTCTTGCCATTGATTTAATAAGTTTTGAAGAAAAGTCTACATTAAATAGACACATCATTTATAGGTCAAATCCTCAACTCCAAAAACATTTACAAAGTGAATAAAAGTGCACCATAGAATTGAGAATATATTGAAATCTCTTTTCCTTGAAGAGTCAAAATGCAAATTAGCATATTAAATGCCTTGAGAAGCCACACGTTTAAAAAAGCTTGTTATTTTTGCTTTTATCTGGGTTATCCAAAATTACTTGACCACAAATGTCTTTTTTCATGTATCACCTACTCGTACACGTACATTGTGACTTCAATGATCACACTATAAGGAATGCTGCCTTGTCATTTGGCTGCTGTTTAAAAATGGACCCTCATGTTTCATTCAGAGGTGTTCAAAAGAATATTTTTAGGAATACTTTGAATTTTTTTTTCTGATCAGACTTCCCACTAGGTGGTAGTATTACAGCATCAAAATCCTTCACAATAATGGGCTAGCAGCTCCGATTCCATTCCATAGGCATTTACTGAGTGTTTGTTTTGTGTAAGATACTGCTAATGCTATACAGCCTAGTGACTTTGCTGAAACAAGGATCCAGCCCTTTTCACTCTTAGGCTGATGCGCTTTCCATGTTACACAGCATGTGCACTTAAAGCAACTGCCTAGTCTTTATCAAGTGTCTTCGAGAAACTATACACTTACAAATTTGTAAAAGAAAAATTTCCAAGGACTTATGCAAGAAAGCAAATCTCTGTATGACAATGCAAAACTAACAGCACAAAAGATCCACGAATCTTATGATAATTTTTCATGAGTTCCTAGACCCCGGAAAGGTGAGACACAGATATAGTCAATTCTAGAAATAGTTCAGCTCAGGAAAAACTTACAGAGCAGAACTGAAGGAGTTCTGGCCCATATGATTCATACATAGTGTGATATGGCCTGGACATCTGACTTGGAAGCTGCTTGCCAGCCTGGTATAATATTGCAACAAGAAGTGAGCTTAAAGATTACCTCATTTGAGACCTTTATTTTATAAACGAGGCAGCTGAGGTTAAGGGAAAACAAGTCATTTGTCAGGATCACATAAATACCTCTGGCACACAGAAAAGCGGAGGAAAATCTAAGCAGATCTGTCTTCAGGTCATTATTCTGCCTCTCGTTATTTCCAGGACCACTGGAAAGATATATATATATATATATATATATATATATATATATATATATTTCTCCCTGAAGTAAAACCCAATTTTAGGACTGATGACCTTCTGAGTCCCCCTGCCTGTCCAGAACTTGTTGCTACCATGCTCCCTGTATTAGCAGAAATCTATCTTGAGTCACAAGATTCTTAAGTTCTTTCATTGTAGAACGGAAACATCTCAGCGTCCCCAGAGCCTGGCATGGTGCCTAGCACATGATCAGTCATCTCCTATGTATGGATGCTTCTATTCTGACACATTCCCTCATCATGCAGTCAGTTAGTTCTGCCAGTGTACTGGAGGCAAGGGAATAATGGGATTAAAAACCTCAGAGCCTTCCTTCGTTTTTGGTAACATCTATTTTTAACAGTAATTTTTTAGAAACAACATTGCTGCTTTTTTTTTTTGCCTATCTCATATGGTTTCTGTATTATGATTTGATATAAAATTCTTCCCCACATTGATATTTGCAGAAATTTTCCTCTATTTTTACCTAGTTCTGCTTATTTTTCATATGGACATTTAAATTTTTAATCATTGTAGAACTTTTTTGCCCAAGTTTAATTTTCTAATACCCCTTATTGACTTATCTATCCTTTCCCCACTGATCTGAGGTGTCATATTTGTCATAAGTTTTATATATAATTATATATACAGAGGGTGCCAAAAAATGTATACACATTTTAAGAAAGGAAAAAACTGTATGAAAATTATGCTGGGCAGCCGGGTGGCTCAGTTGGTCAGAGCGTGTGCTCTTAACAACAAGGTTGCCAGTTCGATTCCCTCATGGGATGGTGGGCTGTGCCCCTGGCAACTAGAGTGAAAATGGCAACTGAGCTGCACCCTCCACAACTAGATTGAAGGACAACGACTTAACTTGAAGCTGATGGGTCCTGAAAAAAAACACTGCTACTCAATTAAAAAAAAAATCATGCTGATGATAACCACTTTGAGCACCTCTTGTAATTGCAGAATATAATTTGCATTCATCTTTTGTTATTAGTATATATTGAGTATTACAATTTTAATAGTTTTTTCCCTTCTTAAAATGTGTATATGTTTTTTGGCACCCTCTGTATAATAAAATAATAACAATGCATAATTGTATAGAAAATGGTAAAATATGTAATTTTTATATACTTTACATAATAAAAATATATAAAGTGCATATTTTTATAGATAATATATAGATTATATATATATATATAATCCCTTTCTATAATTTTATTAAATTTTACTAATTTGTCTGACTTTTTATTGTGGAAAGGATAGAATATATTACTTTTTTCTTTGGAACAAGTGAGTAGTATATTTAATAAATATTGTCAATATTGAATATGGAGATGGTTAGCTAAGTGAACAATACACTCAGTCCCAATAATATATAAATTGCCAGATGTATGAGGAGTTAGTTTTTATTGCTATAAAAGCTTGAGGATTATGGGAGATGACCAAGGAATATGAGGGAACAAAATCCCTGAGCTGAGCAGAGGTTTGCACATTTTCCTCATCTACTCTTACAGATATCTCAGGTATCTCAATGACTATGTATATCATAGTCATTGAGACTTATTCCATAGAACACATTATCCTAGAGTAATCCTTAAATCATTAAATATTTAAGGACCGCTCAAGGCAGGATCAGAATAACCCTGAGGAGCAAGACCACAATTTTCTCATTCTCAATTTTCTGAAATAGGAAAATAAAAGATGGATAATAGTAAATTGTGTGAGGTTATTATGAAGATTAAATGAAATTACAAAATGTTATCCAGCCCAAATTAGATGACTAATGATATTATCTTCCCTAAAAGAAGTTCTATGAGATCCTTGTGGGAAATAGATTTTAGTAAAAAAAAAAAAAAAAATTGCTCAAATATGGAGCTGATTAGTCTTCTTTCCATTTGATGAAATAACAACTAAATGGATCAAAAGTGAGTATTAGAGTTAAATTTTTTGAAATACAGAATGTTCTTTTTTCTCTGTAATACTAACAAGTAATATTTGCCTAATGCTACACATGACACATGAAAGTTCATGTGCTTTGACCACATGGGTAGAGGAACTTTTGTTTATTGTTTGGAGGAGGGAAGGTCTCATATACCTTTGTTAGTTCTGTAGGTTAGGTCAAATGTAAAGTCCTTTTTTAAAAAAATTTATTAGGGTGAGAACAGTCAACAAAACTACATAGGTTCAAGTGTGCAATTCTATATCATCTATATATTGCATTATGTGTTCACCACCCAGTCAGTTCTCCTTCCATCACCATATATTTGAGCCCTTTACCCTCTTTTACTATCTACCTCCTTCCTTACCCTCTGGTAACCACTAAACTTTGTCTGTGTCTATGAGTTTTTGTTTCTTTATTTGTTTGTCTTGTTCCTTTGTTGCCTTAAGTTTTATATCCGACATATCAGTGAAGTCATATGGTTCCTGATTTTTTCTGTCTGACTTATTTCACTTAGCATAATAATCTCAAAATCCATCCATTTTGTCACAAATGGCAGTATTTCATCTTCTCTTATGGCAGAGTAGTATTTCATTGTGTATATATACCATATCTTCTTTATTCAATCATCTATCAAAGGATACTTTTGTTGTTTCCATGTCTCAGCCACTGTAAATAATGCTGCATTGAATATGGGAATACATACATCTTTACAGATAAATGGGTAGATTTATTCAGATTTTTAGGGTAGATACCCAGCAGAGGGATTGCTGGGTCCTATGATAATTCTATGCTTAATTTTTTGAGGAACCTCCATACTGTTTTCCATAGTGGCTGTACCAATTAAATGTAAAGTTCTTTAATTTGGAGTTGTACTGCAGAGCTCTAGCAGTTCTCTTGTTAATGAGAAAATTATTAATAGGTTAACCTAGGATATAGTGGATCTGTGTTGTGGAGGAGGAACTGTCAGAGGTCCTATCTGTAGGTTTAAAGCCTGTAGGTTAGAAACCATTTTACTGGGTCAAAAAGTTATAGTATCAAGTCAAGAGTTTTGTACTTCTTTGGTTTTGCAATTCAAAGGCCATATGTTAGTCATTTAAGGGGTCAAGCCTGAGGAGCTGTTTGTCAAGGATATTTCTAGGAACTGAAGTGGAATCACAGGTCTAGGACATGAAACCATCCTTGTGGATTGTTTTATTGGAATCCCATGAATAGGAAACTTAGGTAGTAAGACATTAAAAACCTTTTGTGGTAGACTGATTGTATTAATGACTTCCTCTATTCACCTGCTTTGCCATGTAACTTTGTAAGGGCCCTCCCACTCAGACTCTGGGCTGGGCCTTGTTACTTGCTTTATCCAATAGGAAGTTGTAGGTTGATCAATTGCCCTGGTTTGCCTAGAGCTGAGGGGTGTCCTGGATGTGGGACAGACCAGACAAACCAGGACAAGTTGGTCACCCAAAGACTTGGCAAAGTGACCAAGCAGAGGCTGGAAAGGAGCCTTCATTTGCTGCTCTTGCCTCATCTTGAGGAGGATGACTAGGTTAGCCTCTGGATGATGAGACACACCTGGAGCAGAGCTGCGTCCTCCCGGTTGTCTCAGCTGAGGAGTTCTTCATCATCTGATCCTTAGTGGTATAGGCAGCCATGCGTGAACTCAGCCAGATCAGCTGAAATCCACAGACTCAAGAGCTAAATAAATATCTGTTGCTGTAACTGAGGTTTTGTGATTGTTTGCTATGCAGCATTATTGTACAATAGATAAATGAGACACCCACTTACATTTATTTAAAATACACATTGTTTAGATTTATTGGCAAACTAGGAAATAAAGAGCAGAAGAGCCCTTTATATTTGACCATTATAAGCTTTGACACTTAAAATAATTTTATAATTTAGATGTCATTATTGTCATATGCGAGATGATTGAATTGATGGTTTTTCAGGATACGGCTGAAGGTCATGGATGTAACTTAGCAGAAGTCAGTGTACGGAGATTTGTTAATCATTTCACAGGAATGCCTGTGCCCTTGGCTTCAGGGCTGTTGGTGGTTCTGTATGAATTGCTACATTATGTTCTAGATGAGGACTCCTGTCCTTCTGCTTCTCTGCCTTCTCAGCAGCTTTTCTGCATTATTTGAAGTTACATTTCAGTTTTCTGGAAATTTGTGATTTCAGCCTTTACTAGGGCATCTGTTTGAATAGTCCATTGCCATTTATTTTCTGTATACATGCAGCTCATGAAAAACAGAATTTCATAGATGGAAGGAGCTACATAAATAATAATCCTGTCTGTTTTTTGATGAGGAAACTGAGATTTGCAAAAGTTAAATTACTTTGCTTCCAGGGCACTCAGCAAATTAATTGTAGAAATAGGACTGGAACTTGAGAATACTGACTAAACGTTTTAATCACCTCAGGGACATTTTCTGGGGGACAGTGAAGCATTCATTCCTCCGCTCTGCCCTCTCACTAGAGAGGGCTGTGGCCTGGTCTTCCCTGACCTGGGTAGAAAGGTTTGGTGTTGCCAGGCTGAGTGAGGTTAAGCCTATTTGCATACGTTAAGTGTAGATACAAAACAAAAAAGAAAAAACAAATTACATATTTTATTTTCCCAGGTATAAAAAGAAACAGAAACATCTCCCCTTTGCCCCCCCCACCCCTCATACTTCTTTTCTTGAAGAGCATTTCCTTTAGAAAACTTGAAATTGTCCTCTTGGAAGGTTGATAAACCTTCTTAAAATCTAAGTAAGCGTCGTGCTTGCATTACAACCCAGGTATGTCTTTCTTAAGAAACCTGGGAACCATCTCTTTGAAATGTAACCTTGAAAGAAAATAGTGTCCCTATCTCTCAGTTTCTGTGGGACAGTAGGAGCTTAGCTTCCATGGGTGCCTTGCTCCAAAATTACATCCTGCTATAAAGATATGAAAAGCTTGTTTCTCGTCTGGATAAAGCTAAGGATTGCACACAGATGGCCATCCCAATTACCAAGTGAATATAAGATGGACTCTGTGTGACAAATGGTGCTCTTAAGTCCTCTTACTTGAGGACTAATTACCATTTATCTTGAGGACATTATGCAATGGGTTGAATCTGCCTGGCTGTATAAAAGGCTGAGATTTCTGTCTGCAATTTCTTAGTGGATTGCCTGTAATATCTGTCACCGTCTGGTTTCATGCTTATTTGATAATAAAACAGTTTCTTTCTCTTCTACCTTTGTGGAGAGGTTATTTGAGTTGGCAGGGAATTTTGTTTTTAATTATATTTCCCAACACATGATAAATAGCTGTGAGACAAAGGGAGGAAAGAGGAACAAAAATTGCCTGGGCTAGGACAAGGTTTTAGATAGCTTCGAAGAGAAATAGGCTCAAAAGGCACTAAGGTGAGAGCATGGATGGGAAAGGAAAAAGAGAATTTTCAACAAGTATTATTAAGCACTATATATATCCATGTTCCTTCACAGTGTTCAAGAAGTAGAAATAAAGGACTTGGGTTAAAAATTGAAATTGCTTTTGGTTACTTGGACCATAATTATCAACTACATTGGGTTAAAAATTGAAATTACTTTGGCTATCTTGTTCTTTTGACCACTATATCACTCTGGGCCCAAACAGAACAAGCCACAGCTTTATAGCAATACAAATGAAATGAAAATTTATGGTTTTGAAATCTCATCCTTCAGTTGCATTCAGGAAACACACATGCCTCAATCTATTTAGCATATTCCAACTAGATTTTATCTTTCAAAAATACTCAAACATATCAACAGAAAAATGGGTAAAAGATGTGAATAAGCAATTAAAAAATTCATATTGTGAATATGTGATGATTGTTGAAATGCACTAGGAATTAAGGATACACTAATTTAAGATAACCATGACACATCAGCTTTCACTTGGGAAAAAAATGATAATTTTCAATTAAGATAAAGGTATACAACAAGGGAAATTATCAGAATTTAAATTGCTGTAACTTTTTTAGTGGCATGTACATTAACACATGTATATATATTTTTGATTCATAATTTTTCTACTAGAATTGTATCCTATAGACATAATCTGGCAATATTTTTATATCATTGCTTTTGACACAAAAAACTTGAAAGTGCTATAATAGCTATGAAATAGATTTGATGAATTATGGTATATTCGTATAAAGAAATACTATTTAACCATTAACACGATTTTTAAATGCTCAGTGATCTGGAAAAATTGTCTTAAAACCATGTCAAACCAAAAAAAAGCAGATTTCATAATAGTATGCATAATTCCATTTTATCTAAAAGCATTTTGAAGGACACATATCAAAATGCTATACTAATTATTTCTACATTTGTATATCTTGGGGTAGACAATATCTGCAAATGATACCTCTGATAAGGGGTTAATAGCCAAAATATATGAAGAACTCTTTCAATGCCACAACAAATACAACAAAACCCAAACAATTTGATTAAAAAATAGGGAGAGGACCTGAATAGACAATTTTCCAAGGAAGACATACAGAAGGACAACAGATATATGAAAAGATGCTTAATATCACTAGTTAAAGGGAAATGTAAATCAAAAGCACAATAAAATACCACATCTTACCTGTTAGAATGACTATTATCAATAAAACTAGAAATAAGTGTTGGAAAGGATGTGGAGAAAAGGGAACTCTCTCACATTGCTGGTGGGAATATAAATTGGTACAGCCACTATGGAAAACAGTATGGATGTTCTTCAAAAAATTAAGAGTAGAATTATCATATGATCCAGCAATCCCTCTTCTGGGCATTTACCCCCAAAATTTGAAAACACTTATTTGTAAAGACATATGTTATCCCTATGTTCATTGTGGCATTATTTCCAATAGCCAAGACATGGAAAAACCCAAGCGTCCTTCAACAGATGATTGGATAAAGAAGATGGGGGTACCTATATACATGGAATACTACGCAACCATAAAAAAGTTAAAATATTGCCATTTGGGACAACATGGATGGGAATTAAGAGTATTATGCTAAGTGAAATAAGTCAGACAGAAAAAGAGAAGAACCATATGATTACGGTCATATGTAGAATATAACAAAAAGCAACAAATGAACAAGAAAAGCAAACATACAAATTAAAAAACAGATTCATAGATACAGACAACAGTATGGTGGTTATCAGAGGGGAAGGGGACTGGGGGAGGATGAAGAGGGTAAAGGGGGTTAAATGCATGGCAACAGAAGGAGACTAGACATCATTCAGGTGGTGAGCACACAACAGAGTACACAGATGTCATTCTATGAAGTTGAACATCTGAAATTTATATAATGTTATTAACCAATGTTACCCCAATAAATCTAACTTTAAAAAGCTTTCTTGGGATAAAATTCACCTATCTACATGTGTCAATTTTACATATCTTTTGTTAGATTTGATCAGAGGTATTATGTAGCTATTATTATTATTATTATTATTTACTATTATGAATAGAACCTTTTTAAAAATTACATTTTCTAAATTTAAAATAGGAAATGCAGTTGTACATGTATAATAAAAAACTATTTCCATTCAAAATATTTTAGCATTATTTAAAGAATTCATTAAATTAAAAAAGAAAAGATGCCAAATAATTGCTTCTCAATAATTTCACCAATTGTTAGCACTTTAGGGAATATAGAAAGAAAGAAATCACTATGCCAATGTAATAACTAAAAATGAATGACTTAAATTATATTACTTCTCTGTTCAAAAGCCTCTGTATACCAGTGGCACATCTTCAGCTTCTAAACCCACTAATGATCTGATTGTAATTCTAAACATTCATTTATTGATTGGTTATTCGGCTGATTTTTTTCACAAACACACATTTGCCAGGTATTTTCCTATGTGCTCTTCTACTCTCCCCTTCCATAATCTTTGTTGCAATTTAAACATGCTTTCTACATTGCTGTCTCCCTGCCTTTGGAGTTTCTCATAACTTGAAGTTGACTTATTCAACACCTACCATCCATTAAGGCATACTTATAAACTTAATTTTTTTCTTCAAATATTCTAACTCATCTTTCTTCCATTACAAATAATTCAGTTTCATACTGTTTACTCTGAATAGACGTTGTGAGATTTCAACTTTGGGATTAGAGTTGACTGAGAGGGTGCCCGGCAAGTCATGCCTGCCCCCACTTGAGGATGGGGTTATTCATTGGATCTTTCTGTCTGAATAGTAACATTTTCCTATCTTGTTGGACTATAATCATGTCCCTTGACAATGTGCTTTACTGAAGAAACTTAGTCAAATGTAAGATGTGATAGAATGGTAAATTCCAATCCTGAGGTAAAACATGATGGTCCTGTAATTTTTAGGTTGTAATATTTTGAAATAAGTTTACAATGATCCTAAATGTATTTCTCAATGTATTCCTCTGGAGCTGATGAAATTTTATGGTTTACCACTATATTTTAAGATTAGTTCCATAGGACAAAAACCCCATAAAAAGACCATCCATGGTCCACTTACTGCCTCTTTTTCACTCTTTTTTATAAGAATCCTTGGCTACACCTGTCTTCTAATATTTCCTTCTTGCCCACATTTGCCTGTACAGTGCCCGTAGCCTCTATTGCTATCCCATTCTTTCTATTCATTAAAATTCTGCTAAATTTTATAGATTTGGCTCAAGGCTCACCTATTTATTTATTACTAATTAAATTTGGTCTAAATAGATCTTTTTAAATTTGTATTTCTGCAAACTTTTTTTTTTACATTATCTATATGTACGTCACACACTTGTTTCGTCTCAGAATTATTGTGTTTCATCTTTAAAATTTTTTAACCTGATTAGAATTTAACTTCCCCAAGAGCAGGCTGCATGAGTGGCAGAAAGAGCATGGATTCAGAACTTGGTTTGATTTGTGGCTCTGCCATTTTCCAGCTGTTTGATCTTGGACAATTAGTTAATCCCTCTGATACATAATTTTCTTCTCTGTTGTAAAGATTCTTTTATCATGTAATTGTAGTGAGGACTAGATGTGATGAATATAATGTGCTGTGTGCATAGTAAGTGCTCTGAAAAGCGAATACCTGTATCTTTTTTCTTACTAGATAGGAAAGGTTAGATTATACTGTGGTAACAAAGAACCTCAGTCACATAACACAGAAGTTTATCTCTGTCTTGGATTTCATGTCCAACATGGGTCAGCAGGGAGGCTCTGCCCAAGGGAGTGACTTAACCCAGGGTAATGGAGTCTCATTAGACATATGCTTCTAGGATCGTGGAAGCAGTGGGGAGAGAACATGGCAAATGTGTTGGTTCTTAACACTTCTGCTTAGAAGTAAAACTTCCCTTGTACTCCCATGCCATTGGCCAAAACAAGTTACATGTCCATGCTTAACTTTATAAATGGGCAGGAAGAACAATCACCATGTATTCCTGAAAGCGGAGAGCCAGAAAGATTTGATGAATAATAATGATAGCATATCCTTCACAGCCCTTGTAATGCTACACATGGAACTAATTCTCAATTAATAGATGCTTGTTGAATGAATATTGACATATCTAGGAATGAATTACAGCTTACAGTTAGATAAAAGTTTACACAACCATAAAGGATGTCTTTTTCATGGGAAGATGGAAAAGTCCCATTACCTTTATTTAGTAGTGTGAGATAATAGAAGAAACTATATATTGGTCTCTGCCTGTGGTCCCTGCCACAGAGCTCCTAAAATTCTTATCATTTCCTAAGTGATGAGAGGATTAGGAATATCTTTTCTTTGGTCTTCGACCCTGGTTTCTGACACAGGACTTCAGGAAATTACCCTTGTAATTTCTTGAGTAATAGAAATGTCTTTTGTTCTAACGAGGTGACTCTGGGTGGGATCCTGGTAGCTTCTGGATGAGGGCTGCTGGTCACCAGAAGGAACAAGCCATAATTAGACTTGGGACTCTCCCAAACTTTGTCCTATGTATCTCTTCATCTGACTGTTCATTTGTATCTTTTATCATATCTTTTAATAAACTGTGAACATAAGTCAGTTTTCCTGAATTCTGAGCTGCCCTAGCAAATTAATCAAATCCGAGCAGGGGGTATTGGGAACCTTTGATTTATAGCCAGTCAGTGAAAAGCACAGGTGACAACCTGGAATTGTGATTGGCATGCGAAGTGTGGGACTGAGCCCTTAACCTGTGGGATGTGACATTATCTCCAGGTGGCTAGTGTCAGAATTGAGTTCAATTGTAGGATACCCGGATGGTGTCAGGGAGAATTGTTTGGTGGCGGAGCTCCCAGCCCTTTGGTGTCAGAAGTGCTGTTGAGTGTGGCAGTAGTGTGAGAGTTGAGGAGATGCACTGGAGGAGAACTGGGTTTTTCCCCACTCAGGTGGAAAACTGGGGGTTTCTCAACTCAAGTAGATTGTTCATTCTAATGTTGTGAAACATTGTGCCTGTATCACAGAAGCACTGCATTTGAATGTGGGGAAGGTCCTAGTATATCATCTAGTCTAGGGTCTTATCCAGCTCTCTTCCATGTTGCCCAAAGTGGTTATTCAGCCTTTGCCTTAGCACCTCTGTTGATTAAATAGACTAAAAGTTTGGCAAGAGTTTCTTACTGAAATAATCAGATTTCAGTAGGGTTTTCTATGAAGGTTTGTGATTTACAAATTTATAGTTCTCTGCTTTAGAGTACTTTGAACTTTTTCTCTGCTCATAAATCTTGCTATGGTGCTAACACCTGGTAGCACAAAGAACATTATTAGGAAAATAAAAAAGATTGATGCTTCCTACCCCAACCTGTAGGTGAACTATTGCTTTAATGTGATTGTTCTGTTTTATGTCTGGGCTTTGTCCCACCTTGGTGAGCACTGAGACATAATATTGCAATTTAGTCAGGAGAGCACCAGGTGGTACATAATGTCATCATTGAAGATGCCGTTACTATGGTATCCAGAACCCTATTCCAGCTCTACGCTTTCACCATCTTTCTGTTTTCACAGAGGGACAGAAGCTGCTGCAATCCAGATTTTAATATCTTAAGCACACTAGGAGGTTTTGTTCTTTATCAGGTTGGATGTTCTCTTCCTTCGTTCATTTTTGCCAAGCAGTCTCACTGAGCATAATCCAAAGCTTCTGTTGGTATTAATAGATTCATTCCCAGATAAAATATTTTGAAGTATTATCCTTGTGGTTTTAGAGTTGAACCAGAGAAAAAGAATGAATCTCTGAGAAAACATATGAGCAAATAGAAAGGTGATAGCCTTTCTGGGTACTGGGGAGGCTAACTGGTCAATGAAATAATTGTCCTTGTTTCTAAGAACCTTAAAATATGTGGATTGTTTATTTGGTTCTCCAGACACCAAAAGATGATCTTCTGCATGACAAATTTATAAGGAGAAGTTTGGACACAACAAAGGTTTATGAAGTTAAGATTCTTCTTAATTAATCCTAACAATCTGTATGGAGATAACTCAGTGATTAAGTGTGATATTTTGGTGTGACCTTTAAGAAAGAGGAAATGGAATTCTGAATCTCAAAATCAGCATTTCCCAAAGTATGTTCTGCAGGATGTTACTGAATGTTATACAACAAATGATTTCACTGAGAAATGCTGGATTAAATCAAATTAAGGGGGCTTACTTACTGCAAGAATTCATAGGACCCTCAGTATATTAATGCACAGGGTGAATTTCCAAGAGTTGGATAAAGTATGCAGCAGTTTTCATTCTTATTTCACGATGAAATTCTTTTTTTAAAAAAAACAGAGTATGTTAATGATCTCACATTTCCCAAAGCAACCTTTGGGAAGACCTGCCCTAAATTCATAGTTTGTAAAAAATTTTGACTGCCGTACAGGCTACAATAGATAAAGCATTTCTTGCTTAGTTAAGCAATGTGCACATGATCATATAAAGACAGGTATTGTAAACAACAATGGAATATACAAATGGGAATTGTCAAGCATGCTATGGCATAATTTGTGACAGATAATTGAAAGAATTTACTGATTTAGCTGGAGGTGTTAAGAGATCAGAAACCTGGATTTCTCATAATTTGAGTGCAACCAAGCAAGCTCCATTGTGAAAACACCATCCGCTCATGAATGTGAAAAGTAGGTACCGAAGAGTTGTGTGCATATGATTGTGATGGGCTCATGTAGGACAGTCTTGACCTTAGTTTACTTATATTCTCATTGGAAAGGGCAGCTTTACACAAATGAAAAGTGAAATAACAATATAACTCAATATTGAATTGACCTCAATGTGTTGTATAGACAAAAGTCTATAAGAATTCAGAAGAAGGAGAGATGAGTGGACTACTTGGATGACTTAAATAGTATATGAGATTTGGGCTAGTTTTGAAGGATAGCCTAAAATATTGAAGGGTTGAGTTGGACTATGAACTTAGAATTTTTCTCTCCTCTCCCCCAACATCCGTTTTCTTAATTATCTTAGTGATGACTTGAGATATGATACATATAATTTCAGAGTATGCCTAAATACAATCCAGACATTTCTATACTGTCACTCTCATTTCTTATAATCCAACAAAATATTTGCTTTGTCTAAAAAATGGCATATATTTGCATTTCTAAAAAGAATAAGGAAAAAGCAGAAAAAACAGTTAGG
The DNA here is from genome assembly GCF_001890085.2 of Hipposideros armiger. Taxonomy (NCBI): domain Eukaryota; kingdom Metazoa; phylum Chordata; class Mammalia; order Chiroptera; family Hipposideridae; genus Hipposideros; species Hipposideros armiger. The sequence continues at coordinate 724,631 of NW_017731988.1, forward strand.
GTTGAAGAAAAAGTTGGATATTTAATTTAAGACAGCTTTGATCTGCTGTCTCTTTAAAAGTAATCTGTTATGGCACATAGATCAACGGAACAGAATGAAGAGCCCAGAAATAAATCCAGGCATATATGGGCAGTTAGTCTATGACAATGGAAGCAAGAATTTACCTTGGGGTAAAGATAGTCTATTTAATAAATGGTGCTGGAAAATTGGACTGACACATGCAAAAAAAAACGAAAGTGGACCTCCTTACGCCATATACAAGAACAAATTCAAAATGGATTAAAGGCTTAAATGTAAGACCTGAAAACTTAAAACTCCTAGAAAAAATATAGGGAGTAAATTTGCAGACATTACCCTGAGCAATATTTTTACTGATACATCTCCATGAGCAAGGGAAGTAAAAGAAAAAATGAACATATGGGACTACATCAAACTTAAAAGTTTTTTCACAACAAAGGGAACCATCAATAAATCAAAAAGGAAGCCTACTGAATGGGAGAAGATATTTGTCAATGAGATATCTGATAAGGGGTTAATATCCAAAATTTATAAAACACTCATGCAACTCAACACCTAAAAAACAAACAATCCAATTAAAAACTGGGCAGAGGATATGAAGAAACATTTCTCTAAAGAGGACATACAGATGGCCAACAGGCATATGAAAAATGTTCAACCTCACTAATCATTAAGGAAATGCAAATAAAAACCACAATGAGATATCACTTCACTCCTGTCAGAATAGCTATCATCAATAAATCAACAAACAACAAATGCTGGCAAGGTTGTGGGGAAAAGGGAACCCTGGTACACTGTTGGTGGGACTGCAGATTGGTGCAGCCACTATGCAAATCAGTATGGAGGCATCTCAAAAAACTAGAAATGGAACTACCTTATGACCCAGCAATTCCACTCTTAGGTATTTATCCAGAAAAACCCAAGACATTAATTCAAAAAAATATATGCACCCCTATGTTCATTGTAGCGCTATTCACAATAGCCAAGACTTGGAAACAACTGAAATGCCCATCAGTAGATGACTGGATTAAGAAACTGTGGTACCTTTATACAATGGAGTATTACTCAGCTATAAAGAAGAAGAAAATTGTACCATTTGTAACGATATGGATGGACCCAGAGAACATTATGCTAAGTGAAATAAGTCAGTCAGAGAAAGACTAATACCATATGATCTCACTTATATGTGGAACCTAAAAAACTGAATAAATGAGAAATGTAAACAGAAATAGTCTCAGAGACACAGAGGAAAAACTGAGGGTTACTAGTTGGGAGGGGGTGGGGATGAAGGAGAAGGGGAAGGGACAAGACAATACAAATTGGTAACTACAATATGGACTCAGGGATAGAAAAGACAGTCTGGGGAATATAATCAATAATGTTGTAAATATTTTTTAGGGGGCCAGATGGACTCATGTCTTGTTAGGGAGACCACTTCATAGACGGTGTAAAGGCCTGACCACCGCACTGTATTTCTGAAGCTGACATTGAATAATATTGTATGTCAACTATAATTATTTACACATATAGTCACGGAATGTGGAGTAGAGTGTGGGAATGGAGTCAATGGAATTGTAATAGATAAGTATGATATAGGGGGTGGGAGGGCAGTGGATGGGGAAGGGAGGTTGTTACTTTGTGAAGAGTGAAAAGGATAACTATTGCATTGTTCTGTACACCTAAAATAATAAAAAATAAAAAAATAAAAGTAATCTGTTATAACAGGTTTATGTATCTTAACAACAGCACAAGAAAAATTGGTGGTATTTCAATTACATGAATTGATGAAATCTATTATTTCTTTATAATATTATACAATTAATTCACTGTTGATTGTGCAAAAATATAAAATAATAAAAGAATACAAAATCAAAACAGAAATTTAAAAGTCACTAGTAATTCTAATCCCAGAGATAAATAGCACACAAATAGAAAAATTATACATGTAATTTAATATATATTTGATATATGTATTCTATATATATGAAGGATAATATATTTAGTCTAGAAGTATGTATACTGGGGGTGCCAAAAAAATGTATACACATGACTTGTATTTATCTTTTGTTGTCTGTATATATTGTTACAATATTAATACAGTGTTTTCCTTTCTGAAAAGGTATATACATTTGTTTGGCACCCTCTGTATTTATAAAAATGGGATAAAGTATTCATACTACTTTTAAACCTGATTTTTTTTTTCACATAACATTATTGGTCTACTTTAATATATCTCTGTTCTTTTCTCTATGATGTGTTGAACCAATCCCCTACTGTCAAACTTTTAGATTATTTCATCTATATAGATTAGACCAAATGCTTACTTGTTATTTGTTTTCTTAAATTGGGGAATTGGGGAAGGGGACCAGCCAAGTTGTTGTTCTTCAATCTTCGTTGTGGAGGGCACCAGTCGCCATCTGGCTTCCTGTCGGCAGCTTGTGGACTCTATGCTCAAGGTGCTGTGTTCAATCTTCGTTGCGGGTGGGCATAGCGTCCATCCCATGCGGGAGTCGAAGCAGCAGCCTTGTTGTTAAGAGCGCACGCTCTATCCACTGAGCCATTTGGGCGGCAGCTCAGTTCAAGGTGCCAACTTCAGTCTTAGTTGTGGGTGGGCGTAGTCCACCATCAAACAGGCAATCTTGTTGTTACACCAGCTGAGCCATCCTCCCACCTGTTGGCAGCTCAGCGACAGCTCAGCTCGGGTACAGTGTCATTGGCCCATGTGGGAATCGAACCGGCAGCCTTGTTGCTC
>NW_017731988.1:732400-767322 GCF_001890085.2 Hipposideros armiger
TAGAGAGAACCATCTTTTGTCTATTTAAAACAAGCATACTCCTTTCTTCACTCAGTTCAGTGACAAAATGATAGATGATATACATGTACATCAAGTACTGAATAATAAAAAGCTACAAGAACCAGAAGTACTAAATACTTAAGTAATGGTATTTAATGAGAGTAAACTCCTTCCAAAATTAACATCTTCATTCATCTATTACATTTATTTCCAAGTATTCTTTCCTGATAGCTTACATTCCTATTATACTTGAGTATTTAAAACCATTTACTTTTTCTTACAATACTTACAATAAAATATTTCATAAATCCTGGAAATTTCTCTTAGAACGGTAAAAACCATTCATCTTAAATAATAAAAACCTTAATTACTGCAAACACTATAATTCACTTAAAGGTGATATTATGGAGCTTCAGTCTTATGATTTGTCAGAGTTAATGTTTCTCTCTGTGAGGGGTTACAAACCTGTGTGAAATGAAGAGCTGAGTGTAAATTCATTACCACTGCTTCAGAAACCATTCATTCATTCAAAAAATATTTACTGAATATCTACTGTGTGCCAGGCACTGTGCTGGGTGATTGGCCCACATTGTGAACAAGATAGAGTTTCTCCCATCATGAAGCTTGGAGGATAGATAATAAAGGAAATTAAATATGCAAGTGAATAAATAATGCAATTTCAGGCATTGATAAGTGCTATAAAAGCAATGTACGGTCTTAGTAATGTCACAATAAGGTAATAGAAAGCCATAGGGCAAGGGTAATCTATTTTGGACAGGTAGAAAGATCTTTTTGAGGAGATCATGTTCAGCAGAGACCTGAGATACGTGAGCTAAGGAAAAGTAAAAAGATCTGAGAGAAAGAGTGTGATAGCCAGTCTCCAAGATGACCCCCAATGATCTTTGCTTCCTGGTATTTATGCCCTTGTGCACTGTTTCAGGATTGGTCTATGTGACTGGTAGAATACAGTGGAAATGATGGTGTGCAGATTCTGAGGTTAGCACATAAATTAAGACATTGCCATCTCCACCTTCATCTCCTGGAACATTTTCTGGGGAAATCCAGCTGCCATATCATGAGAATGCTCAAGCAACTCTATGGACAGGGGTCACATGGTGAAGGACTAAGTTCTCCTGCCAACAGCCATTGCCAAGTTGTCAGCCACTTGAAGAAGCCATCTTGGAAGTGGGCTCCCCAGCCCTCAGTCAAGCTTCAGATAATGATATCTTACTGCAAACTCATGAGAGACCTTGAGCTAGAGCTCCTAGCTAAGCCTCTCATGAAATTCTGACCCACAGAAACCATAGAATAATAAATGCTTATTGTTTTAAGTAATGACGTTTTGGGGTATTTTGTTATGCAGAAATATATAACTAGTACAAAAGGAAATAAGTACAAAATCTTTTGGATAGGGACAAGCTTGGCATGTTTGAGGAATGGCAAAAATGCCAGTGTGGTTGGAGATTAGTGGGGAGGGGGAGAGTGGCGGGCAATTTCTATTTATGGCCTATTTTTGTTAAATAATGGAACATAACCAAAATTCAGTATATATTTTGTATATATATACTCAGTATATATTTTGTGTTCGTAGTTAATTACTTTCTTGGGTTTTGTAACTTATAGTAAATCATGTATTTAACAAATTGTCACTTAAAAGCTACATACAATGTAAAATGCTATATTTCAGCAGTGGTTAGGTTACTAATCTTTCCAGTAGATATGTAATATAGTTTTTTGTAAAACAGAAGAATTCTTTGGCTAGGTTAACTATCATAAAGTATGATGAAACAACTTAAATCTTCCAAAGACTTATGTTACATAGGGTGGAAAACAGATATTAAAAATGTCAGGCTATTTGGTGATAGTTGGTTATCACTAATGATCAGACACAGATGGAGTCTTTGAGGATAAAATAAAAACATAGCAAATTATTTTTTGTTAAAAAGGGAATCTCTCTGCTTTCTGATGCATAATTAAATAACAATTTCTTGGAGAAAATAGATCATTGTGAAAATAGACCTTTGGATCAAGGCAATGTTGTGGAACATATGAATAATTAGAAAATACATTTTTATGTATTAGGGTTTTGTTTATAAATTATTAATATGAGTAAACCTCAACCTTTGAGTAGACATCTTTTTAATATTCTGTGTGACGAAAGAGGAAGTATTCATACAACCCTTCTGTTGTAGACCACAGTGTGATGGTTGTCTTGAGAGCAAGCCCTTGTATGATTGCTTTGTGAGATGAACTAACTGCTTTTTCATGGAACACTTCTACTTGAAAAAATGATGAGTGGACAAACTCTGGTTATTCAGGTTTGATTATTTGACAGATATTTTCACAAAAATAAACCAAGTGAGCCCGTTTCTTCAAGGAACATAACTGACAGTATTTGTTGCCAATGATAAAATTTGAACTTTCAAACTTTATAAATTTTAGAAATTTGTACACGGTACTGTGACCTTGACAGCTTCCCAATACTTAAACATTTTATTTTCTGGGGCCAGCCGAGTGGCTCAGTTGGTTAAGAGTTGGCTTAAGAGCACAAGCTCTGAGTAACAGGGCCACCGGTTTGATTCCCACATGGGCCAGTGTCACTGCGCCCGAGCTGAGCTGTTGTTGAGCTGCCAACAGGTGGCAGGATGGCTCAGCTGGAGTAACAACAAGATTGCCTGTTTGATGGTGGGCTGTGCCAACCTGCAACTAAGACTAAACTCAGCACCTTGAGCTGAGCTGCCGCCCAGATGGCTCAGTGGACAGGGCATGCGCTCTTAACAACAAGGCTGCTGATTCGACTCCCGCATGGAATGGTGCCTACGCCCACTCACAATAAGATTGAACACAGCACCTTGAGCTTAGAGGCCATGAGCTGCTGATGGGCAGCCAGATGGCGACTGGCACCCTCCACAATGAAGATTGAAGAACAACAACTTGGCTGGTCCCCTTCCCCAATTCCCCAATAAAATAAAATAAAAAAAATTATTTTCTGGTGAGATCAGTGGTAATATTAACAAAAGTGTGGCAGAGTCAGGATCTATACCCAGACATCCTAGCTCTATATTCTGTGCTCTTAGAGCTTATTATTCTTTCTCCCCATGTTTTTCTGTAGAACCAAAGAGGTTCAAATTCTTTAACATGCCAACCAGATGGCATTTGTCCATCCCATGAAATGATGGAGCAAGAGCTATGGCAGTGGGGGTGGGGCAGACATCCAGAGACTAACAGGTGATTTCTGTGAGAGGTTCAGGATCAGGGGTCATCCTGGTTGGTGGCCTAGACAAATAGGACAGGTAGGACTGACTTCCCTTGGGTAGTCCTTCCAAAAACAAAAACCACATTCAATTATTTGAACTGAACTGGGAATCTTAAGGCTTACCAGCTCACTGGCAGACCACATTGGGGGCACTCACAACCTGGGTCCCTTGCCTGATGTAAGCTCCTATTGGGGACTTCCAAAATATAAACAATACTTCTTTCCAGGGGCACCATATGCATCCCTGGAAATACACTTCTTGTGTGGAAGTCAGGCATTAACTTGCTTTCCTCCTGAAAATACCATGACTTGCACCTTAGAGGTGGTCATAAGATACCTTTACGTGTTTAAAGAAAAATCTGCACTTGCTTCAATAGCCCTCAGAAGACTATAGCAATCCCTCCAAACTGAAGTTACCCTTGCTTACTTTGAGCAGCTTCCATGAAGGATAACTGACTTGTTATTTATGTTCACTTTGTAGATAGCTATTCCTACCATGGGAGGGTCATTCAATTAGATAAAGTGGTCATTTAATTAGATAAATATGAAATATTTCTTTGACTGTCACTGAGGTGATCAGTTGTACCAACTCCATGGAAAGATGCATTCAAATTAGTCTAAACTCTCTGACAACATGTTATGGGTAAGAGAATTGCCAAAGACTTCTTTGGGGGTGGGGGATGGCTGAGGTGCAGAATGAGCAACTGCTACTATATTTTGCTGTACCTGAATTAATGTTTCCAGCCAAGTGGAAAGGTTAATACAGAAGCTTAAGGTGAAGGCCACATGCATTTCTAATGTAGATCCTGATGGTTTATGGGATTTGTTCAGGTGGTTAGTTCCTATAACCAGCAGGATATGGTTAGGGTCAGTCCTTCAGGCTGGCCTTGTTCTGGTGCTTGAAGTCTTTGTGATCATCTTAATTAAGAGTATTTATTACTGAATGAGAAAAAAATGAATGAATTAGATCCTAGCCTCTGTTTATCAGATTAATCAGGGTGGCCCATGTGGCAGTGTAAAATAAGAAAATTCACCAGAAGCCAAGATGGCGTGGAAACGAGAGGTGGATGTTGTTGGAAGACAATTCTCCTTGGGTCTCTTGTATTTCTGCACTTGTGAACAGAGACAGTGATTACCTTTGTTCTGGACTACCTGTTCAAGGATGTTCGTGTGGTGAAAATCCTGTAAGACAGAGATGACGTCTCCTTCAAGAGCAAAGGTCAGACTTGTTTACAGTCTTAGAAAAGAGCCTCCCTCTGAGGGAAAGGGGAGGCAAGCTAACTGTCCATTTTAAGGGATTTAGTTTCCGTAAGCTCTAAGTCCCCCTCCTGTGATACAATCCACCATGTGTGCAGGTGTCACCTGGCTATCTTGTGTCATTCTATTGGAGTTGCAGCACAGGGACCAGTATAAAAAAGTGCTGAGACTCAGGATAGTATGGCTGTGAATAATGAAGTCCTGTACTTCTGGAGTCCTCTGTCTTCGGCAAGCATCCTTGAAACTGTGGCCGACTAGCTTGTTAGCTTGCAGGTAGGGACATGCTGGTGTAGTATTTCTCTTTCCAAACCCAAATGACCACCTCGTTATGCTACCAAATAGGCTCTCCAGGATTCACCTGGACGTAGCAAACAGGGAGCTTGGCATCTGGGATTCAGAGGGGCAGTTTATTCAGAGTTTATGTGGATTCTCATCCACTTATTAATATACTCAGTAGATTGGTGATCTACCATAATTTACATAAGTAATCAGTCACTGATACACTTTTAGGTTTTGTAAAGTGTTTATTTTCCTATTAATAATGTCGCTATGGTAAATATTGCCCTGCATTTGTATTTTGGAATGTTTGAGAAAATTTCTAGCTCGGGAGCTCCTGAGTCAAAGGTACATGCCTATTAAAATGAACAAATATACAATAAAAAAATCTCTGTCCTACTCCTTCCCCTAGCCAATCAGTTCTCCCCTCAGGTATCCAACGTTATCTTTTCAGAGATATTTTGCGTAAATACAACCCAAATACATTCATAGTCTTTCCCCTCTTCTAGTTTTTTTTAACAAAAATGATTATGTATTTTACATATTGTATTGTATCCTAACGTTTTCTTTTAATATTATTTTGAGATCTTTCTATATCAGTCATAAAGAGCTCCCTCATTAGTTTTTTGAAGTGTCATAGTTTAACATTGTATAGATTTTCCTTCCCAGAGCCCTATTGATCCTATACATTTTAAAAACCTGTCAACTATAGCACCAAGGACAAGGTAGCTAACTTGGCTTCCTACTGCTGTATTCTTAAGCTTCTTTGGTAGCATCTTTTGTCTCCCTTAATTTCTCAGTGATTGCAATTTATACAACAGGACTCCATCACTGGTTTATGCACATGATTTCTTTAAGTATCAATACTATTCATAAGATTATCTGATTTATTTTCCATTGTTCATAATGCAATCTTTCCACTTTTTAAAAATTTCAGGTCCTGAATGTATCCTCCAAGTGTTTCAAGGTTATAGTAGTTATTCCCTGAAATAGGACAAGGAGCTCCAGGTCTTGCCGGAGAAACCTCAACATATTTCTGCATGAAAAAACACTTTATTATTTGTTTCCTCTTGGTTATGGTTGTTGGCAAAGACCTAGAGTGGTTGCGATGGTTGTTTACAAAGGTTATGTGTGAACCCACAGTGGCTCAGTTTGAAAACTTTGATATACTTGTATTCAAAATTTGGAAACAGGGCTGGCTGAGTTGGTTAAGAGTTGGCTTGGGAGCGCGAGCTCTGAGCAGCAGGGCAGCTGGTTCAGATCCCACATAGGCCAGTGACACTGCCCTCTACAGCTAAGATGGTGAACAACAGCTTGACTTGGAGCTGGGCTGCTGTGAGTCGCCGGCGTAGGCATAGGCTGCAGCGGGGCTGCAGCGGGCTGCTGTAAGCTACCGTGAGTGGCCGGCAGCCAGCATGAACAGCCAGCGGCATGAGCTGCCCTGAGCCACCATGAGTGGCTGTCCAGCGGCCGGTGAGCCACTGCCTCAGCCGGGAAGAACACAATGATAATACCAACATGGGCCAGTGAAGCGACGTCCTCCACCATTAGACTGAAGAACGAAAGGATAGCAACTTGTCTGTTCCCCTTCTCCAATTCCCCAATAAAATCTTAAAAAAAAAAAGAAACAAAGGTGTTTAGAAGGATGGTATAAAACTGAGGGGAAAGTAATAAGATTTTATAGAGCTTACTTGTGTACTTACATATTTTCTGCTAAAATAGTTGCTTGTTATGATGTTGACTTGTGGTTGGTATGTTTATCTTCATACCTCCTTGGATTAAAGTGTATTCAAATTAAAGCCCTAATTATTAATATTTGTATTTACCAAGAATGGTATTTGGCTTTGCAGTCATTGACTATAATCTCATTTTGTTTGTTAATTGGTTTGCACTATTAGCTTATTTTAAAATGCTAAGAAAAGTCTCAGAGACAAATAAACATAATTAAACCAGAGCATCGGTCACTTCTTGCTGCCTCTTTTTCCACTGGGCAGAGAATTTCTATAGACAAAAACAAAGGCTACCTTAAAAAAGAGTAATTAGGGTTGTAAGTTCACATTTTAAGTAGGGATTGCATTTAATATGATCATGGTGAAATTTGATCAATATGAAATATAAAATTCAAAAAGCAACATTTATGGGAAGATCTTTGTAATAATGCTCTAACTGAGAGCAACATTTCAAACTTCATGGGGGTGGCTTTTGGTGTAGGAGCATAAACTTTGGAGTTAGATAGACCTGAGTTTGGATTTAACGTCTACTATCTATGAGATCTTGGTCAAGTTATTACCCTTTCTAAGTTTCAGTTTCCCCATCTTTAAACATGGGTATAATAACTGCTTAATAATATGTTTTAAGAATTAAATGAGGTAGCATATGTCAAGTAGCTCATACATCCTAGACAATAAATGTTAGCTTATTTTCCTTCTAGTCTTAGATAATTTAGGAAGAGTAATTAGAAAGAATAAACAAAAACAATGACAACAAAACTGCATGTATGATATCTTTCTTCCTGAAGAAAGATAGCCAGACCTTCTGGAGAGAAGTATAAGCAATCTTTAATTCAAATAGTTGTTTCAATCTAGTTGTGGAAGGCACAACTCAGTGGCCCACGTGGGGATCGAACCAGCAACCTCGGTGTTATGAGCACTGCAGTCTAACCAACTGAGCTAATTGGCCATCCCTAGTAATCTTTTATTATCAGTTTGGTTGGGGGCTCATCAGAAGCCAAAGAGATCAGTCTGAATTTAAGAAGCAGGACCACAGATAGGCTGTGAACAAAGAATGTTTAGACTACCACAGTAGAAAATCTGAGCTGATCTAATACATTTATTTTTTATTATGGCAATGTATTTATTTTCACAACTAAATCAATCTTTTCCCCTTCTCTGGTTAATTAGGGAATTATTTTTTTAATGTAGAATAATAAAACGTATGATATTATTGAGCACAGTAATTTATTTTTCAAGTTGAGAAAATAATTCTTCAAATAGTTTCACAGAATTTTTCCTTGAATTTAAAAAGGTGTTCACTTCTTGTAACATGATTTGTAAATCAATGATTAAAAATGAGCACACAAACAGAATATGCCAACAAATGTTTGCTTTCCAGTTTGGGAGCAGAGGAGAGGTGGAAGGTGGACTGGAGATGGGGAATTGAGAGGTAGCTAAATCCCTGGGAAGATGAAAGTAATTTTAAAAAATAATCTTAAAAAAATTGATGAATAATCAGTGCTAAATAAGCTCAATAGAAATAAAAATTAGCTACTGTACTTAGGAGGAGAAAGAGGACCATAGATAAAAGGTAGGGAATATCTGACTATTAATTCATTAGTTCAACAAATATTTGATTGATTATGATGTGACAAATAGAGCTGAAAACTGAAGAATGTGTGGGAGTACTGAATAAAGTTACATTTGTTATATGAAGAAGTAGAGATAATTTAAACTTAAATACTTTATTAAGTTTACAAATCAAAACCATATAAATGTATATAAAATTACCATTTTAATTATTGTAAAAATTACTACTTTTTAAATTTTTAAATTTACTTTTGACAAGTAAAAATTGTATATATTTACAAACAACCCAATGAAAAAATGGGCAGAGGATATGAAGAGGCATTTCTCTAAAGAGAACATACAGATGGCCAACAGGCTTATGAAAAAATGTTCAACCTCACTACTCATTAGAGAAATGCAAATAAAAACCACAATGAGATACCACCTTACCCCAGTCAGTATGGCTATCATCAATAAATCTACAAACAGCAAGTGCTGGCGAGGTTGTGGGGAAAAGGGGAACCCTGGTGCACTGTTGGTGGGAATGAAGATTGGTGCAGCCATTATGAAAATCAGTATGGAGGTATCTCAAAAAAATGGAAATGGAACTACCATATGACCCAGCTATTCCACTCTTAGGTATTTATCCAGAGAAACCCAAGACACTAATTGAAAAAATATATGCACCCCTATGTTTATCACAGCGCTATTTATAATAGCCAAGACTTAGAAACAACCGAAATGCCCATCGGTAGACAACTGGATTAAGAAACTGTGGTACATTTATACAGTGGAGTATTACTCTGCTATAAAGAACAATGAAATCATACCATTTGCAATGCCATGGATGGACCTAGAGAACATTATGTTAAGTGAGATAAGTCAGTTGGAGAAAGAAAAATACCATATGATCTCACTTATATGTGGAATCTAAATAACTGAATGAATGAGCAAAGTAAACAGAAATAGTCTCAGAGATACAGAGAAAAAACTGAGGATTGCTAGTTAGGAGGGGGTGGGGATGAAGGAGAAAGGGAAGGGATTAGACAGCATAAATAGGTAACTACAATATTGCCACAGGGATATGAAAGACAGTTTGGGGAATATAATTAATAATGTTGCAAATATTTCGTAGGGTGTCAGATGGTCACATGTCTTGTTAGGGAGACCACTTCAAGGATGGGGTAGAGGCTTGATCGCTGCACTGTACACTTGAAGCTGATGTTGTATAATATTGTATGTCAACTATAATTTATATATATATATATATATATATATATATATATATATATATATATAGTCACGGGACGTGGAGTATAGTGTGGGAGCGGAGTCAATGGAATTGTAATAGATATGTATGATATTCAGGGGGAGTGGGGTGGTGGATTGGGGAGGAGCGTTGTCACTTTGAGGGGTAAAAAGTATAACTATTGCACTGTGTTGTACACCTGAAACTAATTTTAAAAAAATTAAAAAAATTTTAAAAATTGTATATATTCAAAGTGTACAACATAATGTTTTGGAATATGTATACATTGTGAAATGATTACTGCAATTAAACTAATTAACATATCCATCGCCTCCATAGTTATTGTTTTGTGTGTGTGTGTGTGTGTGTTTGTGCATGTGTGTGGTGAGAATGCTTGAGACCTACTGTCTTGTCAGATTTCAAGTATATATTGGGTTGTCGGAAAAGTCATGATGCATTTTTGCAATGAAAAACATAGAAAAAATATGTCATGACTTTTCTGACAACCCAATATTATTATTAATTATAGTCGCCATGCTGTACATTAGGTCTCCAAAACTTGCGTGAGTTCTTATAACTGAAAGTTTGTTCCCTTGGATCAGTATCTCCCCTTTTCCCTCACCCTCCAGCTTCTGGTAACCTCCATTCTACTCTCTGTTACTCTGAGTGATGAGAGCCTTCATCAGTGATATACCTGGGATCATGGGATTTTCCTTAGATTACTTTGCGAATGACATTTAATGCCCATAAGTCATGCTGCATAGAGCTTGACTTCAGCATTCACCTTTTTGGAAAATGACTACAAGAGGATCAGTGTGGCCTCATCTCTAAGACAAACAGGAATAGGGAATAAGAACTTTAAGTCGACATTCATATATATATATATATATACATATATATATATAAAATAAAACAGCATTTCATTTTCTGCAGCTAGCTTGGGTTTTTAAAAGATATGTACTTTGATATTTATCATCTCAGTTCCTATCCCTCCATTTCAATCAGGCGGGAGGGGAGAAGAAGCAAAGGGTGGCTACAATATTGTAACTTGTGAATATAATGCAGAATGAGGGGTCTAGCTGCTGACCTGAACATTGAAAGGGAACCTAGAGGTGCTGCCATCCCTGTCCCTGGGGCAGCCACAGTAAGACTCCAGACACTCTCTTTGAGTCTGGCCTGCTGGGAACCGTCAGCGTTTCTCATCAACACCATCAGTATTTCAAGATCTAAAATTTGGGGACATAGGTGAACTTTATTCCGAATCTCTAAATCATTTCTCATCCCCATGGAGGGAAAAATGGATCAGTTCCTCAGAAAGAGGCACAAAACACAACATTTGATTATACGACTTTGCCTGACACCGACTTATTTTACCACTAGATTTGTTTTTAAAAATAGAAAGCAAATTACTATGCCTGAGAGACTTCAAAAAGTCTTCCCATCATTCCAATTTGTTACCTTCTTGCTTCCATGGAGCGTCCTGGGGGGCTGTGGGTGTGTGGGAGCGGGTGGGGGGGGGCGGGAGAAGGGGAGGAGGGGAGAAAGATCTAAAGAAGTGATGGGGGCAGAGGGGGCAAGTTGCCAGGAGCTCAACAGTTTGAAATTGCAGCCTGAATTACTTATTGAATTTCCTCAACTGAATTAAAGCTTGCTTGTCTTGGAAAGAAAACCAAGAAAGTTAATTCCTGAGCAAGGAAGGGAATGATCACAGACATTGCAAGGTGGCTGCAGTAGAATCTACAGAGAATATTTTCATAAAAATTTTTTGCATATCCAGGCCCTTTGTAAAAACATGATTCTGTGAAAGTGATACGGAGAAAATAAAAAAATCACAAGCATTTCAAGATTGATTATTTTCCTCTTTGATTTCATTTTGAGGAAGCTAGAAGCACTGCTGTCCGTTTCTGAGTGGCCACATCAGCTTGCTGACATTAAGGACTGCATGATTTAGCACCAAATGTGTTTTCCAACTGTTGTTTTCTTCCTTCCTTCCTTCCTTCCTTCCTTCCTTCCTTCCTTCCTTCCTTCCTTCCTTCCTTCCTTCCTTCCTTCTTTCCCTCCTTCCTTCTTCACTCATCTATTTAACAGTTACTATAAGCTAGGCTGACAGTAGGTAGAGAGTGAAAGGTAAAGCAGTATGGAAATATAACTAGCAAATCTGTAAGCTTCACCAGATAAGATAAAAGGTAAAGTCCATAGACTAACTCTAGTGACTCTGAAAACCAAGTATCATACGGAAAATATGTTGATGGAGATATAGTTCCAGAGACTGTGCCTGAAACCATCCGTGGTTTAAAAATAGAGAATATGCCTCTTATGAGATTTTCTTAGCATAATGGTACATCGATGAATATTATGACTGAAACACATTTCCAGCTATTAAATAAAAGGTGATATTTCTTTTCTCCTTCCTTTCCTGCCCACCAACTAACCCCAGATTTGTTCATCACCACTGACTCTGTTTGAAAGAAGATTTTGTCTTTGTTGAGATCCCTTAAAAGCTGACACTATAAAAAAGGTTTGGGTGTAGGTAGTTTATCTGGGTGGATCTCAACCCAGGAGTTGAGAAGGTGAGAGAGGGCAGGGGGAGAAGCCAGTGGAGAAAGCATTATGTGAGGTGGGTTACCTCTGTAGGCAGTGGGCAGTGGGGCTCAGTCTGGCTGGGTGGAGATGCTCTCAGGAACTTAGAGTTACTCCCTGAGGACAAGGAAGTTGGGGTATTCATTTCCTTCTCTCATTGTCTTGAATCCCCACCACTTCCAGAATGCCCACAAGTATGGATAAAAAGAGCCTTGCGCCATCATAGCACCATGTGGCAATACAAAGCATACTCGAATCAGAATAACGTCAAGATTTGTGTGTGGACATCTGTGCAATAACGTGGCCTAAGCAGTCTCTCCTAGGGCAGAGAGCGCCTGCTGGTGGAGAAACAGATAGGAAAGTGTGTTTGAGGTGGGAAGTGGTCAATGTGTCCAGAAATCATCCTTGAGAGCCATCGGAACTCAGGGGTGGGGGCTGAGGAGATATGGGAGAGAGTGGGGCAATGGTGTCTGTATGGGTTTTAAAATATTTAGATTTTTACGTGGTGGAACTTGAACTAAATTAAGATTGATGCTTCAAAGCTTCCCCAGTGGCTGCTTTTTGCTGGTGCTACATCTGCATGTGCCAGGTGAAGTATGCCTTCACGTACTGGGACAGCTGTAAAGATACTATGAGGGGTCCACAGTGTGGGCAGAGTGGGGAGAGTCAGGTCTCCAGCTCTCAGAGTTATCACCACCCTCAGTGCCATCTGCTAACATATCACTCCTTTAGGAAACTTTCAGAGAAGCATACTGCAGGGATCAGCGAAATTATTCTCTGTAAAGCTACTTGGATAATCTTACAGAGAATTCTTGACCTGTTAAGAGCTAAATTAAAATAATAATATTTATAATCATTCTTTGGCAGTTTCAGAAAGCAGTTGAAAACTAGTTGTTGACATAAGTATATTTCTAACTTCTACAAATCATATGATATATATGTACATACCGGGGGTGCCCCCAAAAATGTATACACATTTTAAGAGATGTTAACACTATGGTCAACATTGTTCAAGCAGTAGTTCGCCATAATCAGAAGTGTCTGGACACTAATGGTAACCACTTTGAGCACCTCTTGTAATTGCAGAAGTCAAACGTGACTTGTATTTATCTTTTGTTATTGGTATATATTAATACAGTTTTTCCTTTCTTAAAATATGTATACATGTTTTTTATTGGCAACCTCTGTGTGTGTTTGTGTGTGTGTGTGTGTGTGTGTGTGTGTGTGTGTGTGTGTGTGTAAATATCCTTCGGTTGGATAGCTTTTCAAAAAACTTTTAGCAGAAAAGCAGTCACATTTCAGGATGGGCATTTGAAATGAGGTGGTAGAAGCCACTACTTGTCTGAATGGCAATAAGCTGTCAACAGTTTGGCCAACAACCAGGTTTAGCAAGACACAGTGTGATTTATAGGCAAAAAGACAATGTAGGGTGCTTTTCTATAATTACGCCACCAAGGACTGAAACAATAATTTTATCATAAGGAGGGATAATATAAGTACAATATTCCAAGATATTCATGCATTTGCAGAATGTACTTTTTTTTTTTTTTTTTTTTTAGCTGAACCATCCTGCCACCTGTTGTCAGCTCAGCTCAGGCCCTTGTGGGATTGAACCAACGACCCTGTTGCTCAGAGCTTGCACTCTTGAGCAAGCTCTTAACCAACTGAGCCACTCGGCCAGCCCAGAATGTATTTTTTAAAGAGAATGATTTTATGTGCACTACCCAAAGCTGGGCATTTATACATAATGGTGGATATTTTCAACTCTTTGCTGTATTCTGTATCTTCTCTTTACACACACAACCAGACAGAAATTAAGTCAGTAGCTGGTCAAGACCACTGATTATGTGCAGTGGCCTATGCTGCTAAAAATAGTTCTCTAGTATTTAATTTGCATGTAGTATTTGGCATCTGCCGCTGACACAGTTTAGAACTGGGGGAAAGTATATAAAAGATATGATAAATTTTTTTTGAAATATGATGAGGAGAATTTTGATATGTCTCACATGTGGGATTGTTTATCCTTTTCATGCTTATTTAATATCTATTATGCGTACTGTTAAAGATATAAAGATAATAGAAATGGTACTCTTGCTTGAAGATTTCAGAGTCTCTTGGGGGAGAGAAAATACAATCTTTTTGCATCATATTTCCTGTTGGTTGGTAACAAAAACGCATTCCTTTAGATGCCCCAGCAAAGAGAACCTTTATATACAATCTTCTGGATTAGGATTTTAAACTGTTTGTTCAAAAAGTTATAAAGCAAAAAGACTATTTTTTACTGAATTTTGTTTATTTCTCATCTTTAAAACGAGTGATTAGACTGGTTACCATGTATGTTCTCATATAGATATAATTTTATATTTAATATAAATATAGTTATAATTCTCTATTGTAATACAAGTGGGTTAGGGAGTAAGGTTGGGAAGAGCGGAACATTCTCCTAAGGAAAAGAAAATGTGGCTCCCGACCTGAAGGTGTTTTATTGGGTTGTCAGAAAAGTGATGATGTATTTTGCCCATGTTTTTCAAAGGTCATTTATTTATATAAAGAACAAAGATCAATCAATGTTATAGTGCCCATTTTGTTCAATAACCTTTTGCCATCTTTCAGTGAGCTTCCTAATTCCTCGCTCATAGAAGGACCTGTCTTTATTTGTGAAAAACTGAACAAGGTGCTGATTTACAGCCTCATCTGAATGGAACGTTATACCACGCAAGGAGTTTTGAAGAGAGCGAAACAAGTGGAAGTCTGACGGTGGAAGGTCAGGTGAGTATGGTGGGTGTGGCAACACATCCCATCCAAGCTCTAATAATTTTTGACGGGTGATCAAACTTGTGTGTGGTCTCGCGTTGTCTTGATGGAACACAACTCCTTTACAATTAACAAGCTCCGGACGTTTCTGGATGATGGATTTGTTTTCATACTGTTCAATTGCCGACAGTACACATTTGAATTGATTGCTTTGTTTCTTGGTAGGAGCTCGAAAAACATGACACCTTAAAATCCCGCAACACTGAGAGCATAACCTTCCTCTGATGAATGTCTGCTTTCGATGTCGTTTGAGGCGAATCATCAGTTGGGACCAAGACCGTTTGTGCACCACATTGTTGTAAACAATCCACTTCTCATCACCAGTTATCAGTTGCTTCAAAAAAGGATAATTTTCCTCATGTTTAATGAGCATATTGCAGATGTTTATGTGCGCCATCAAATGAACTTCTTTGAGTTCACGTGGAACCCAAATATTGAGCTTGTTTATGTATCCCAGCTTCTTCAGGTGGTTGTGAATGCTTGAATGATGGATGTTCAATGTTTCTGCAATCTCTCATGCCATGTAATGTGGGTTTGACTTAATCAATGCCTTTATTCTGTCATCATCAACCTTGGTGGGCCTCCCTGACCAAGGAGCATCATTGAGATCAAAATCACCAGCATGGAATTTTGTGAACTATTGTTGGCACTGACGTTCTTGTAGAGCACTGTCACCGTAAACTTTAAGCAACTTTTCACAAGCTCGACACACATTTTTCCCTTTATGGAAGTAAACAAGTAAAATGTGGCAAAAATGCAGTTTGGTCTTCCATCTTCAACTTGTAAAAATCTCCAGAACTCAACTAAATCGCTCAATTTTGTTTTTGGAATGAAGCTAGAACTGTCAGCTGTCAAATGACGTAGCAATAACATAGATGCGAATGACTCCAGTACTTCCAAAGATGAACTAGTGCCACCTGTCGCAAACATGTGTCATGACTTCTCTAACAACCCAATATAACTTAGTACATCCTAGTATGTACATTACAGCACATTTACTCAGGCCTGATGAGAATTTTCTATGACTAAGTACACAGCTGTGAAATTTCACATTCTTGTCCTTGGAATTATTCATCTGACTGAAACAACTTTAATGTTTTATATTTTGATTTATAGCCATTTTATAATTTTGCACTACTTGGAAAGTCTACATAATTGCTTAAGATCTGGGAAAAAAACAGAGGCAGTTGTTTTCATTTTATTTTTGTCAGATGTAGTGCATTCCTGGTACACCTATGATTAAATAATTTGGGCAATTTTGCTTTGGATGAAATCAAGACGACATAAACTTCTCAGCAGTAGAGAGGTTGGAAGAACCGGCTGTGGCAGACACCTGGGAGAGATAAATATTTTATTGTGTCGTGTTTGCTATGTAGCCTCATTTTGATCTTTTATTAGGTTAGGCTTTTCTTTTAGATGACTTTTGCTACACCCCCTTTGGGAGGGCAACATTACAGGGGCTTTAAAAATAGCATGTTGAGCCAAGAGAAATTGCTAAGACACCACTACAGGATGGTGGTTTGGCTATAAAATTTTTCTCTGAGTAAGATGATATGCTTATGACTAATTTTATTTACATGTGCTATTGTGAATATTCACATATTGTCACTATTTTAAGTCTTCTCTCTCTCAAAGGATGTTATTAATTTATAAGACACTTAAGAGATGCCAGTGAGGTTGAGAACAAAAGCATATGGAATATTCCAATGTGATTGTCTGTCCTCTGACATGGAATGGGCAATAGAAGCCCAGACTGTTATTTGTGCAGGGAGCTACTGCACACCATCTTGGACAAATATGCAGACCCTGGAGCCATTATAGTTTTAGTAAAGATGCTTAAGTGAGGGGTGGGCGATGGAGAAGGACGCTGGCAGGTGTGGGTAGTCTTTCTGCCCTTTTGCATTCAGGTAACTGGGGAATCTTCTAAGACTGATGCATTTATCTAGTTCCTTCTTTGTGTGAAAGTACTGCTTCATACACCTCATGGTTATCTAATTTAATCCTTTCAATGGCATTTGAGGTAACTATTCTTCCTCTTAGCAGAATTGACTCAAGTCTTACCTGTCTGAGGGTACAGATGAGGTCCTGCTAACACTAACACTCAAATTGAAATGACACTTTAGCTTTCCTCCTGTGACAGCCTTCCTTCCAGTCCCTCCCCATGGGTATGTCATGTGTACTCCAGAGCAAAGCTATTTTTGCTCCTTTGCTCTGATTCCCGGCTTGATGTGATCAGTACCACCTCTCTTGGGATGCTCTCTCCAAGCTTTTCTGCCAAGCAGAGCCACTCTGAGTTGGCAGCTACCCCTGGGTCCCTCAGCACCATGTCTGCATTGAAGTCAGTGGTAGAGTGGGGTGCTATAAGAGGGACTCATGCAGAGGATGGCTTTTTCTCCGTTTCAGTACAGCACCTTTCCTGCTGGACCTGAAGTTGCATTGCTTGTACCATTGTTGTACACTGTCCCCCAACCCAGCCCCACCAGTTGTGGCTTCTTCACCTTCTGTTTCTAACTCCTTTTTCCATTGGAGATCAAAAGCTAATCTCAAGTATAAGAGGGAGGGAGGGAGTGAGGGAGAGGGAGAGAGAGAGAGAGAGAGAGAGAGAGAGAGAGAGAGAGAGAGAGAACACCCTTCACTCTCTTCATCTTCCTTAACCCTTCCCTTTTTCAGGTGTTGCAATACATTCCCCTCCTCTCTACCTCTACTCTCATTCTTTAGGCCAAAGATTAAAAGCCCTCATGCATATCAACTAATGCATTAGACATCTGAAGGGATCGTGTGTCCACCAGTTCCACACACAGATGACCAGTTTCTGAAACCCATTTAGGAATCAGCTGGGGAGATGGGCTATACAGTCCCTGAGCTGCAACTGAAACACAGAACAGTGTGACTCCAAAGCGTTCTGCTCTTCAATAATCATGCCACTTCCCAACACACAGGTCTAGAACTTTCCTTGTTTCTGACTCAACACACTCTAGAAGACTTTTGTCATCAAAAATCATTCTTGATACCTAATATATAATGATTCTGAGGAAAAGGGAAATAAACACAGAAAACTATTCTGAATTTTAATACCTAAAAACTTTGTGTTATTTGAAAGTTAATCATATGCAGGGGTACTGAAAGGCTTCATATCAAGAAAATAGCACCCAAAGAACAATGGAATCTGTCAGGAGAAACTTCCTATTTTCATGACATTTTGAAGGAAGCAGTGATTCATTTTTTTCAGGTGTATGATTAATTTTAAATGGTTTTAATTGTGCCTTTTATGCTGTACTGAACAACACACATTAATCTACATGCTTTAGCTTGTTACAACATAACTCAACTCTTTCGAGTTTCATTCAGAACACTGTAGGCTGCACTACTCTGGCTGTGGTCCTGCCTTCTGTGCTCTACTCCACAGCCCAGGACGGATGTTCCAAACTCATTCATAGTAGAGAGGCTCAGACCAGCTGCAACTTCCTTCTCTTCACTCCTTGGAAAATGTTTATGCTGCAACTGTCACTCTTCTTCCCACTGTGCTCAATGTCCCTGACAAAATATTAAGGCACCAAAAACCCCACGGTTTAATAATAGTACAGATTGTAATAGTTTATTGGTGCTTTTAACTTTTAAAGCACTGTGCTCACACAGTCATATTGTTTGCTGATAAAAATCCTACCAGAGGGCTGAGCTGATGTTACCAGCTGGCTTATACATGTGACAGAGAGGGAATGGTTGACAGGTGTGCTAGGACCATCCACTTTGTGTGTGTCCCAACTCTTTCGATGGAGTCTATTGACTTTACATCAAGATCTCATCAGAGGCCTTGATGTAGTGACTCTGCATATGTTTCCATCATTTTGAAAAGCCATGCAGAAATAAATTGCTAATAAATTATTTATTTATTCATTTTTACATTCATTCACTCAAAATATTTATAAACACCTACTACTTCGGTCTGTGGATACAGCTGGGGGAAAAAAACAGTCAAACTCTGCTTTCATGGAGCATAAATTCTAGCAAGCAGCAAGTCTGTACAGAAAACAGATAAGCAGGATATATATTGTACAACATGGTGATAATGTTAAGGAGACACAGGAAGTGGGAAGCGGGTTGGCAGTGGGCTGAATTTTAGACAAAGTGCCCAAGGATTGCCTCCTTGAGAAGATGGCATTTGTGTAAAGACCCCAACGAGAAAGATATGGAGGAGGTTGGGCTTACATGGTTTATAGCTGAGAGTTTCTGAATTGCCTTCATACATATAAAGTCATTTGGACCTCTCCCCGGTGAGGAAAATGAGTTTCAAGGATTTGCCCAAAATCAGGCAGCCAACTAGAATCCAAGCTGGACATAGAACATTTATTTTTAAATCCCCAATCACTATTATTTCCACTCTACAAACTCTGCCTATATAAACCAAGACGGAACATCTTTTGGGGGTTCATAGAAAAATAGCTTTAATCTTTTTTACAATAAAAATTTAAAACCCATGATTTTAATTTAAAATTAAAGTCTTTTAAGATCTTTTATCATACTTCTATCATAGTCAATTACTGAAATTTGGTACAATGAATTGTTTTAATAACTTTTTATTTTGGCTACTTAAATCTAATTAAATAAATTTTATTAAGTATCAACTATGTGTACAGGAAACTGTTTGTTTTATGAATAGCAGAATAGGATTGAAAAGCCTGAATAGTCAAATGAGCCGTTGAATTCATTCGACTGTCTTTTTGTGACTGTGACATAAAGATTTTTGAGGTCCTAGTTTTTGGGATACTAGCTCTGGCCATGGCATATAGGACACAAATAGTTTTTATTCCATATCTTCTAGTAAATATACAGCCTCATAAACTGGGTCCTCACTTCTTGTTGGCTAAATCTCAGAAATATGGGTGTGGCTAATTGCTCCTATTAACATTTTTATTAAGATAACCGGAAAACAAAATGCGCAAAGATTCCCCCAACCCCTTAAACCCACAGAACAAATAATGATGCTTTTAGTAAATAAAAAGGCTCCTTGATTGCTCTTCTCTTTCTTAAGATGGAGAAAAATAAGAAATATAGCTGTAGCTTTCTTTTTCCGGCACTGGGAGTTTAATGCAGATTTTTTACCTTAAAGCTACGTGAACGGCCAAGTCCTACTGGACTTGCTTCCCCTTGCTCAGAATTTTGTGGTGCCCAGTAGGCAGCAGCGTGGCCACAGTTTGCCTAAATTGCAGGGTGGCACCATATCCACATTGCCTCATCACCAGGCCTGTGGGAGAACCGCCATTAAACACAGGAGGTGATGTGAGGTGCAGTAGCGGTAGCTGCAAATTGCGTTTTTTTTTTCCAGACCCCTTGGAAAACCACCACTTCATTAGGCAATGGACATGCCCATCCATATCGCCTTTGCCTCCTCTAGTTCTGGAACTTTCCTGGCTCTCTCCCTCCCAATAAAATAAGCAATTTTCTCTAACTATGCTCACTGTTGCTCCTGTTTGCTGAATTAGAGTTTCCAGGTTTTGGTAATTGATCCCCTGCAAGCGTTGCAGCCACAAGTGGTTCTCATCGCACAGCTGCTGCTGCTCCCATGGTAACAGATGTGTTTACAGTCACAGTGTTATTCAACTTCTTTTTTTTTTCACCTCTGCAATTCAGGAAGAAGAAAAATTGACGTGTGAAAGGGAAAGATATTGCTATGAAAAGGGATAGGAAAGGAAAAGGATTTTTAATGACAGGAATTAATAAAATATTCATAAAAGAGCATGTTTGCTTTTAGGGGAAAGTAATAAAGGTAGGGGCTGGTGGCTTTGGTGAGAAGCACTGAAATATTTTAAAATCAGGAATAAATACAGATTTTACTGCAGGCTTGGATTCAGAGTAAATTGTATTATCATGAAAGTTAGGATTGCTCTGAATTCAACTCCAGGAAAAGATTATATGTGAACACAGTGGTTTTCATACCCTACTATAAAGTTTGTTCTTTCTGATCTTCAGATTTCTGGCCTATTGTGTACTGAATGTTTGTGTTCTCCCCCAGTCTCCAATTCATATGTTGAAGCTCCAGTCCCCAATGTGAAGTACAGTAAAATCTTGGATTTCAAGTAACTTGGTTTGCGAGTGTTCCGTAAGACGAGCTAACATTTCTAATACATTTTAACGTGATAAACGAGGGATGTCTTGCAATACGAGTAGTTTGTTTCCAGAACGAATTATGCTTGCAAACCAAGGTATTGCTGTATTTGGAAATGAGACCTTTGGATAGTAATCAGGTTTCAATGAGGTGATGAGGGTGAGGCCCCCATGGTGATCTAGATGAGTGCGGCTATACAAAGAGGAAGAGGCATCCAGAGCTTTCTCTATCTCTGTGATTGTGAACCCAGGAAGGGCATGTGAGCACATGAAGAGGTGCCATCTGCAATCTAGGATGGGGCTCCCACCGAACCTGACTATGCTGGGACCTGATTTTGGACTTCCAGCCCCCAGAACTCTGAGAAAATAAATGTGTTTTTTGAGCCACTCAGTCTATGGTGTTTGGTGATAGCAGCTTGAACAGACTAAGACAGGGCCCTATCATTGAACTTATGGAAATAAACTACTCAGCGCTGACACGCTTCACACATTGTAAAGCAGGATGAATGCTGCTTTTCTGTGAAACATTATGTCTTGTGGATATGCCCTGCCTGTGCGTTCCCGTAACATACGCTCCAGGTGAGACAACTTGGTGTTTGGTATGACCAGGGGGTCATACCTCAGGTCTGAAGTCTTTCTGCTCATTTCTACCTAGAAATGGAAGCAGAGACCCATTTTTATCTCTGTAAGGGTTCTATAGCTGATATATTAAGTTGCAGGCAAGACAGTATTAGGTAATCATTTTTCTCCATGCAGCTGTCCAGAAGATAAAATAGTTAAAATATAAATCAACTACTAACCTCCACTTCATTCTCTTTCTAAGGAAGTGGGAACTGGGGAGGATTCTGTAGTTTTGTTGAGTGGGGTGGTAAATAGGAAAAGCACAGATACGGGGTTAGCTTACTAGGATATAGACCAGCGGTTCTCAACCTGTGTGTCGCGACCCCTTTGGGGATGGAATGACCCTTTCACAGGGGTTGCTGGGTACTCGTATGTGGGAGTATCTGCATGTGGGTCTGGAGACGGATAGAGGAGCGGTGTCTCGGTTCCTAAGACCATCAAAAATATGTGTTTTCCAATGGTCTTAGGCGACCCCTGTGAAAGGTTGAGAACCGCTGATATAGATGGACCAGGAAACATAGGATCCATGGAAGGTGGCAGGAAGGTGGCAGGAAGACAAATAGTGGAGGAAGAAAAAGATAAAGTCAGGCTGAGAGCAGGTTTTGGAGTTTGTATGGGCAAGAGAGGGAAGAGGAGTGAGTAGCTGCCACGTGCATGGAACTCTGAGGAAACACAGGTCATACCTAAAGAGGGTTTTAAAACGTATTGTGTTTGCTGTGTGATGTAATTGCCCCTTTGCTAACTCACCAAGTGGCCTTAGCCAAAACTTAGATTATTTTTCTGTTTTTTTTGTAAAGTTGAACTTGGATTTTTTTAAAGTTATGATGTTACGATGAGACTGGAAATAAGATAAGCTTTAAGTTTTACTTATCTAGATGAACTGCCAAGACTTCTTGGCATCCTGCATTCATGGACTTAACTCAGATGGCTGAATTCTCCTTAGATGTCCTGTGGGTACCTCAAAATCAACATGTCAGGCTTGAATCTTTCACAGTATCCTTATCATCTTCATCTTACTCTACTGTCTCTTTGTCTCCTTAATGCTCCATTTCTGAAATCCCAGAAACAACCTTGAATCCCTCTTCCTAACCTGAATCCATTTATGTAGCAATCTTCTCCATTTCATTAAAAGTCATTAACATTCACTTAGTGGTTCAGCCTGTCACCCCTCACCCCCAAACTATCAGCTTTTGTGGTAGATTAGAAATGTCTATAAATTCTTGGTAGCTCCTTCCATCAAAAGGTGGGGTCAATTTCCCAACCCCTTGCCTCTGAACTGGCTTTGTGAGACTTTGCCTAGTAGAATGCAGTGAAAGTGATATTGTGTGATTTTCAAGCACAGACCTTAAGAGAACAACTTCCATTCTCTCTACTGCAGTGTTTCTCAGCTTCAGCACTATTGACATTTTGGATCAGATAATTCCTTGTTGGGGGCTGTCGTGTGCACTGTAGGATATTTATTAGCACACCTGGCCTCTACCACTAGATACCAAGTAGCAAGCCCTTCCACACACCACCCCAACCAAAAAAGGTCTGCAGAGATATTGCCAAATGTCCTTGGAAAATGGGGCAAAATCGCCCCAGTTTTTCTATTGGAAAGCTGCTGCTATGTGAGTAAGGGTGGGCTGAATTACAGAGGATAAGAGACCATGTGAAGCACAGGCCTCCCAGACTGTCCATCTTAGATTATTCTGGAGTATCCAGTCTTAGCGGAGAAATCAGCAGCCCACTCAACTCAGCGGGCCCACTGTGTATGGCCTGAGGTTGGATTCAAGTTTCATTTGTTCCATAGCATCGCCCAATTGTTTCAGTACAATTTAAAAGTTTATTCTTTCCCTTTTTTTTTAGGTTAGGTGGATGTATCCATATGTGTATGGTCTGTTTCTGGGCTCTTTATATTAGTCCATGGGTCTACTTGTCTATTCTTGCAAAAACAACACACTTCCTTAATTATTGTTTGCTTATTGCAAGACTTGATATATATCATAGCTTAAGTTCTTTCACTACCACCCCCCCCCACCACCATCAACACTATCTTGTCTTCTCCTCTGCCTCCTTCAACAGTGCCTTTGCTATTTTTGATTCTTTGGATTACCATATATATTTTAGAATCAACTTGTTACATTATATCAAAGACTTGTTGCAATTTTGATTGGTATTACATGGAAACTAAATCAATCTAGGGAGAATTGATATCATTATAACATGGAATATTTCAATCTATGAGCATGATTTTCTCCTACTTGTTTTGATCTTTAATTTCTTTCTATAATATTTTGTAATATTTTGTATAGAGCTTCTCATAAATTTTACTAGATTTATTTTTAGAGATTAAATATTTTTATGCTATTATAAGTACTATCGTTAAAAATTCATATTCTAAGTGTTTTGCAGATGGTGTGTATAAAGGCTATTGATTGTGGTATTAACTTAGTATCCAGAAACACTGCTAAATAAACTTACTAATCATAACATTTTAATTTTAGATTATTTTGGGTTGTTTTACATATATAACCATAGATGTACAAATAATCCTTATAACATATATAACATATTTGTTTTTATTGCCTTGCTTCACTGACTGGGTATGTAGTTTGTTTGTTATTTTTTTAATCTACAAGAGAAAGTTTTAAACATTTTATCATTAATTATGATATTTGGTGCTGATTTCATTATATATATATATATATATATATATATATACATATATATACTTTAACAGATTAAGGAAATTATCTTTGATTCCTAGTTTAGTAATAGGCTTTAAAATGGTTTTATTTTTTAATGTATGTTGATTTTTAAGTCTTCTCTACATCGATTGAGATGATTATCTGATTTTTTTGTTTATTGTGTTAATGTAGTGAATTACATTGATTTGTTTTCAAATATTAAATTAACTTTGCATTCTTGAAATAAGCTCAACTTGTTTGTGTTTTATTAGCCTTTTAATATTTTACTGGATTCAATTTCCTAATAATTTGTTTGTGGCTGGTCTGTAATTTTTCTTTATTGAAGTGTCCTTGTTAAGTTTTATTATCAAGGTTATGCTGCCCTTATAAAGAGAATTTGGGAGCTGTTATGATTTTTTTTTTCCATTTCCCCCCTCAGGTCCTTTCTTTTTTTTTCAGCCCTTTTATATATTCAGGAAGGCTGACTGCCAGGAACAGGACCACCCAGGCTCCCCAAGTTCCTTGCCTTCTACTTGGGTTTGGGTATGAGAGGTAAGGATTGGAGATCAGCAGACAGGAGGTGTGAGTGATAAGGTTACTTATTCTTCCCACTGTCTCCAGGTTCAGCAGGGGCTGCCTTTCTGTTGAACTACAGATTCTGCTGAGTCCCTTCTTGTGTGACTCTAGTCCTCATGGCCCTCTGATAACCAGAGCTCCGCTTCTTGGCAAAGATCTGGTGATGACAGAGGCTTCCCACCGTTGCAAGTCCCAGGGTGCCTCATCATTATTTGTTTGTACTTGTAACCATGTCTACGCCTTTTAAAAGAGTTCTCCCCTTAAATCCTCTGCAGTTAAACTGTTTTATGTGTGCCACCTGTCTACCAGGACCCTGACTGATAAACAAGTGGGTTTTAGACCTGGACTGATATTATGACGTTAAACCTCAAAATGGGGCTCTGAGTTTTAGTTGTCTATACATTTAAGGAGCACACAGATAATCTCCTTGCTGGAGGAAATGTGGTACGAGTATTCCATGACACACAGCAGCTTCACAATTATTTAAAATATCACTGATGGTGGCATGCAAGGGAGTGCTGCAAGTGGGCAAGGTGTTGGGATACTGGCTCTGGGATTTAGTTGCTATGGTGATTACAAAGTGTTGATTACAAAGATATTGAGGTAGGTTGGCCATTTATGAGTGTACTGAAGAGCTTAGGAAAATAAAAGTGCAGAATTAAATAAATAAAAATACAATTAAATAACAATTAAGGCTTTGGACTTCTAAATGACATCATAAATGGCACATCGGAAAGCCTTTGTGAGGGCAGACATTGCTGAGCATCAGAGCCGACCCCAGATCTGATTGTGAGGTGTGCAGAGTTGCAAAGTTCATTAACTGGCTAAGTCACTTATGCTAAAGCAACTGGATGGGAAGGAATGACACCCTATTTTGAGTGGGGAATTTGGGCAGATAAAGACCAAGGTGAGAATTTGGGGTCACCCTAGTATCTTGAAACTTCTTTCCTAGTAGAAGGGCCCCTGCATCTCACTTTGAGCCAACAATTATTCCCTTGCATGAATAATCTTCAATGACTTTATCTGGGACAGTTACCTTGTCTGCAGGAACTGTCTCACACCCTCTGTCATTGCCTGGAGGCCTGTATTGAGAATTAATGTCCAGCATAGCCCACATGGAGACATGTAAGGTCTACTTTTAGGAAGAGATAACATATACTCCAAGGAAGTTACACGATTTTGCCAATTTGTTTCTATAGGTGCTTAGAAAATAGGCATGGGGATGGATTCTAGGGTTCTTGGTTCCTTCCTTGTTTAGTCTCAATCCTAGAAGCAGTTCTGCCTCCTATGTTTGTTCTGCCTGTATTCTGCAGGGTGCTCTTTTTGTAATTTACCTCATAAAGTTAATAATTTTTTCAATTAAAATGTCCCTGTTAAAATTATTAGAGTGGTTTCTGTCTTCTGTTTGGACCCTGACAAACACTGACAGCTTTGTAGAACTCTGCAGTAATACCATCTGAGCCTGGTGTTTATTTATGGAAGATTTTAAACCACTGCTTTTATTCATTTAACAACTATGTTTCAATGCATCTTTCTAATTTTTTCTTACATTTTTTTAAAGATTTTATTGGGGACCTGGGGGAGGGGAACAGCGTTGGGGAATCGGGGGAGGGGAACAGACAAGTTGCTGTCCTTTTGTTCTTCAGTGTAGTTGTGGAGGATGTTGCTTCACTGGTCCATGTTGGTGTTATCATTGCACTCTTCCTGGGTGAGGCAGTCGCTGGCCGGTCATTGGATGGCTGTTCACAGTGGCTAATGGCAGCTCACGAAAGCTCACACCCACTGCCGGCCAGCCCCACTGCAGCCTACGCCGTCGCGGGTGACTCATGGCAGCCCAGCTCCAGGTTGAGCTGTTGTTCACCATCTTAGCTGTAGAAGGCGCAGCGTCACTGGCCCTCATGTGGGATCTGAGCAGGGGCCCTGCTGCTCAGAGCTGGTGTCCCAAACCAACTCCTAACCAATGCGCCACTCGGCCAGCCCTACATTTTCTTATATTATTATATTTGGTAATGATAATAATCATAACTTCCTTGTGAGTTACTATTATTTTCCTTTTTCTTGAAGTACATCTTTTATAATCCCCTCATGCCATGTCTCCAGTTACTGTTTATTTAGTTCAAGCTATCATCATTGCTCACTTTGTATCTTTACTCATCATTGGACAATTGCACTATCCTTCTAACTAGACTTCTTGACTTCTAAAACTCATTATCTAAATAACTACCAGAGTTACTCTTTATCAACATACACACAACACATACATGGTCATGTTATACATATGGGTCATGTCACTTGCTTGTTAAAAACCTGAAAAATATCAAAATTTACTGTCTAGCCTGGGTTCTTAATTTGATTCCATGAATGAGTTCCAGGGGTCTAAGATATTACTTGGAATTATATGCAAATTTTTATGTTTATAAAAATTTATAGTGAGGAGTCCTTACTCTCATCAGATTATTAGGAGAGTCATGACCGCTCCCCTAACCACCGCAAATGATAACTACTCTTTAGAGTATTTACAACGTTGGTGATATTTACATGAAATATTATAAAAGTATATAGTTCTCACTCCAGGATATGTATTTAAGCAGTCTCAGTAAGTATGCCTATAGGTTGACTGGACACTGCCTAAATTTTACAGTAAATGTTCTTGTATCCATAGTGGGAAAATCCATGTAAGAAACCTGCCAATAAAATGCTGGCTTAATAAGAATTACCTCTGTTTGGATGTACCACAAATTGCCAAAATTCTTGGTACTTATATTAGTAAAACCCAAAAGGTTTTCATAAGGTACCATTTCTCATTCTAAGCAAAATATTATTTGAACTAAGGAGAAGAAGAGATTGAACTTGTTCTTGAGGAGGATCAACTTTTCCTCTATCCTCTTAGGTTCAGTGACAGGGGCTTGCAAATTATACTAACAGAAGGTAGATTACCAATGGAAAAGGCACAGAATTTTTATTAACATTTATGTGCATAGGTATTCATACAAAAGAAGTAAAACTCAAAGAAGTGGTTAGACTTAGGGTATTATATACCATTTTAACAAAGGAAGGAGGACTTGGGTTTCAAGAAAATATAAATTATGGGGAAGTGACTAGGAAATATATGGGGAAAATGATGGAAGATAAGGGATTGTTTATGCAGTCTCATCTTGATGTGCCTCTCCAGTGATGAGTTGCTCTTCTTTTCTTGTTGTAGGAGAGGGGGACACCTTCACAGAGGGAAATTTATGTCCTGCTTTTAGGCAGATAAGGGAAAGTCAGAAAACTCTTTGTGCTATTAATCTGCTGCCCTTTGGATAACCACCCTCTGAGCAGAAAAATTTGCTCTGCATATGTGAATAGGAATCTTTCTAATTTGGAAAGCCTTGTTTCTTTTTTCTTAGCATATGATTTAAGTGTTGGTTTGGAGAGGGGCCACTGAGAAGCCTTTGGGGTGATTGAATTTAATGAGTGCAAGTACTGGGTGGCATGGAGTGTGCTAGTTGAAGAAAAAACAAATAGATCAGCTCTCTATGTATAAAGTTTAAGCTCCTTCCCTTGACCCACAGGACATTCTCTGATCTGGTTCTAGCCCAACTCTTTGCACTCCAGTCTTTGCACTTTCTTGTCCATCCCTGGAACAGACTTCCCCCAGATCTTAGCATGGCTGGCTCCTTAGTATCATTCAATATCAATTCCGATGCCATCTACTCATAGAGGTTCTCCTCAAAATCCAATTTAAAGTAGACTTGTGAGTCATTCTCTATCACATCACTCTGGTTTGCTTACTTCATGGCACTTATCACTGTCAGAAGTTGCCTCACTCATATATTTGTTTATTTGTATATTGTCTAATTCCACTAGAACATAAACTACAGTAGAACACAGACTGGGTCTCTTTTATTTATTGCCATATCCCCAGTCCCTATAATGTTGCTTGGCAGTTAGTGCTAAATAAATATTTGTGGGCTGATTGACTGACTCAATCAGAGAATGGTTTGGTGAAGTATGGGGAGGTGAGTTCATCTAGGGCAGCTGTTTGCAAATAATTACACTCAAAATTATTGAGATTGACCAAATAGCCTTTGTTTATGTATTATAGCTATGATAGTTAATGCATTAGCAATTAAAATTAAAAAACTATTTATGAATTAATTCATTTTAAAATAACAAATCCATTATATGTTAACATAAAAGAAAGCTTTTTAAAATCAAAAGTATTTTCTAAAATGAAATAAATGAGAAGAGTGGCATTGTTTTACATTTCACTAATCTCTTTAGTGTTTAGTTGAACAGAAGACATATGGGCTGTCATATCTGCTTTGTGTTCAAAAGTTTTGATATGCTATTTTGATTAACGTATCTGCAGAAAATTCAGCCTCACACAGATATGCAATTGGAAAGGAAGGGATATTTTAATAGCCTTTTCAGATAATTGTGGCTGTTCTTATTTACTACCAACAAAGCTTGACAAATAATAGTTTCTTAAGGTTAATTGCAATGTAGAATCTGAGATTATATCAGTGAACTTTTTGTACTTGGTTAAATTAATATCCCATTGGTTTAATACTTTGAATGAATACTTTTTCCCATGTGCAATTTGGTAGTATAAAAATACTACCAAATTGGTCATTTGCAAAATATTAATTCATTGGGTTATACAGATATTCCAAATGCTCACACATTTGATTATATACCCCCCCACCCCCAACATCACCACACATGCAAATCACATCTGTTAATATTACCGCTGGTATTGTCAGAAGAGTCTTTAAGTGTTGCGATGCTATCAAGTTCATGGTGACATATATGTTTTCAAATTTAATTTTTGTTTGAAAGCTTGAATTCTATCATTGTCAACAAATGCTTGAAGTGATTTTTCTTGAATTGATGAGCACGCTTTATTCACTTTTGAAAAAACTTCTGCCAAATACCCAAGACTGAATAATCATAGTTTATCAGTCATTCTTTTAAGTAAAACTAGTGTGTTATGTGGCTAGTTCAGCTTGCAACTCAAGTCGTTGTCCAAATGTTTTTTCTTGAGACAATCCTCATATCTGAATTTGCAGCAAAGGTGCTTTATGCATAGTTCTAGCAAAGAAGATTTAAAAGATGTGCACTCAAAAGTTGAGATTTAGTAAAATTAACAACTTCCACTGTATCATCAATCTTTTGAATCACTAAGTGGAACAGGTCATTTTTTTTTTCCATGAATGTATGGCAATAAAGAATAAATACCATGACTACTAGGACAGTTTGCTGACATGCCTTTGTTTTGTGCTAGGATGCCAGCAGTTTTCCCCACCATTGGTTTTGCATGATCGGTGCCCATTTTAACCCTTTGAAAAGGGCTAAAAGAAAAAATCTTTGTACTATTATAAAAATAAATGTTGACCTCATCTAACCCCTGAAAGAGGACCCTCTCCTCTCCCCCCAGAGGTGTCCTGGGGCTACTTTGAAAAGGGATGCTCTTATGCATGGTTGCTGTAGGCCAGAGATAAGATATAAAAAAATAGTTAGCTCACAGCTTCTTAATTTAAACTTCAATCTAATTGAATTTACAAATAGTAAATTCAAGGTAATATCTCCTTCCTATAGTCCCTTATCTGTAAATATCTACCCAGGGGTGGGCCCCCAAATCAAGGTAGCATGTGTGAGGTGCCTTCATACAGTTAGACTGTCATGTTGGAGGCCCACTTCTCCCATTGCTCTATATTGATTCTAGGCATTGCTGATCCTCTGCATGGGACACAGGTCTTATATCTGTGCACCACATCTTAGCAACATTCCTGTAGTTTTCTACCTGTGGATGGGTACAGTATGGAGAGAGTGAAAAAGGAACATATACCTAGTAAGTTTTAAAATTCTTCCCCTAAAAGTGGTTCTGCACAATACTAACTTCTCAAAGAAATTAGAATTTGATCAATTCTGATGAACAAGCCATCATTTAGAAACTTGCACCATTCTATATGTAAAATATCGTTTTATAGTGGTGATTAGGGTACTTTCTCATAGCTTGATATGAATATCTGGTAAGCTCAAATAATGGATATGTTCTTTTCTATTCATGCATTATGCAAAATAACAATTCTCAATTTTGGAACATCTGGGCAGTTTTATGCATAATTCTAGATTATGGTACTGGTCAGGTTTATATATGGTGCTACTATTGCTTCGGAAAGCCATTTGTCACTAGGTGTGCCTCTTTTATTTATTTTTTTAAAGATTTTTTTTATTGGGGAATTGTGGGGATGGGAACAGTGCTGGGGAATTGGGAGAAGGGGAACAGACAAGTTGCTGTTGTTTTGTTCTTCAGTCTAGTTGTGGAGGACGTCACTTCACTGGCCCAACTTGGCACCATCATTGCGCTTTTCCCAGGTGAGGCAGATCAGTCGCCGGCTTCTGGATGGCCGCTCACTGTGGCTGCTGGCCGCTCACGCTGGCTGCTGGCCACACACGGTAGCCCATGGCAACCCACTGCCACAGGGACTGCAGCCTACGCCTTCGCTGGTGACTCACGGCAGCCCAGCTCCAGGTTGAGCTGTTGTTCAGCATCTTAGCTGTAGAGGGCAGTGTCCCTGGCCCTCATATGTGGGATCCGAACCGGGGCCCTCTGGCATCCCAAGCGAGTTCTTAACCATCGTGCCACTCAGCCGGCCCTAGGTGTGCCTCTTTTGATGTTGAGCTAACCTCTGGCATCACATTCAATATACTGAAATACATAAGAAGTGCCAGTTATTGATTGTTCACGGATTTAAAAAATATTAACCGTATAGATTTTTTTTTGATTCAATGGTTTCCAAATGTGGCTGCCTATCAGAATCACTTGGGGAGTTTATTTAAAACAATGCTGAGTCCCACTCCAGCCCACAGACTCTGGGGATAGAGCCCAGACAATGGAGTTTTATTTGTTTTAAAGCACGTCAACTAATTCTAAAGTGCAGCCAAGGTTGAGGACGGCTTGTTCCTGAGACATTTTCTAATAGCAACTTAGGCCTCTGAAGAGTTGCATTAACCCTTTCAAGGATTCATAATCCCATTCAGTGTGTCAAAGTGGGATTAATAATTGATAAAATAGGTTTTATAAACAAAGAAATGAGTCATACTTGTAAATAAAGGAGGCTGGAAAGGGCAACGTGTCTCTTTCAGAACATTATAGTAGTCAAGTTGGATAATGCAACTACCCTAATGACAAAAATTATTGTGGTGTTTGTTTTTAAAGTAATTTTCTTCCTAAAACATCACTGGTATAATTTCTGTCCCCCAGATAGTTGTCTATAATCAGATCACAGGGTTCAGTCTCTTTCTCTAAGTTACAGTAATAATCTATATTTTATTTCCACTTTGTAATAGGAAAAGAGGAAAATATGTTTTGTAAATTATCATTTGCTATAGCACACTTTCCCAGATGTCCCATGGGTTGATATATTAAAGCTTTCATAAGCTTAATAGCTTCTGTTTGTTGTTTCTTCTACTTCAGGCAGATTTTATGGAAAGTAATTAAGCCAAAACTGTCAGAAGATCCTCACAAGGTTTCTTTTCAGCAGGGACTTCTGATATAGCAACAGTCTGAAAATTAGACTCACTGTAATCAGGATAATCTAAAATCAATTACGTCCAACAGCAGTGAACAAGCATGTCAAACTGCTAATTTGTGAACTAAGACCTCTTGCAAAGTAGGTGCCAATTTAAATAAGTAGACATCAAAGTCTCTCCTTGGTAAATATTTCCAGTGCTTGTGAGCCATGGTGCCTTGCACAGATTGCCATAGTGACACACCCTTGAGAGTCTGATTTGGGCTGGGAGGGAAAATCTCCAAGCCTTCGGTAACTGTGATTTTCTTCCCCATACACTTTCCAAAAATATGTATCTTTTCTCTTTTTTATAAACTTTATTGGGGAACAGCCATGGTCATTGATTACACATTGTTTTCATGCCACAACGGCAGAGTTGACTCTTTTAGGGAGGGTGCAGCTCACAGTGGCCCATGTGGAGATCGAACCCACAACCTTGGTGTCATTAGCACCACGCTGTAACCAACTGAGCTAACCACTCTCCAAAAATATGTATCTTAAATTCCAGTATTGCCATAGATGAATTGGAGATTTCATTTTGAAGTCCGCTATTTAAATAAATGCTGGCCTTAGATGGCCCCCCACCCTCACCCCCAGTGTAAGTGGGCTGCTTAGCCTGCCTCTGCCTGTTTCCATGTCTCATCTCACCCCACCCAGCACCCCCACCATGAACTTTTGTAAAGTTGAAGAACAGCATGGATATTTATGGCTGATCTGTTTGAAGTAGCAAGATAAGAATTTTTATACAGCTTCCTACAAATAGCTTCTGATATTGCTCACTCTGCCCAAAGTTTTCCACTTCAGGGCAACTGCTAAAATCTCTCCCTCTGACTTTGTGGCCTCCTCACCATTTTGCTGCTTTCTCTTCGTCTTTGCCTTATTCTCTGCAATGCTGATGCCTCACACTTCTGACAATTGTCCTTTTCCATCCCATAGCTCCTGGGCAATCATGGTTTATTACTTGTTTTCCTTATTCAAATCAGGCCCCCCACCCTCTGGCATTCTGAATTCTGTTGCATATAATTCTTTACCTTATTATGTTATTCCTTTAGCTAAAATCTCTGTAGTGCTCCTTAGAGAGGCACACCGCATACAGTTTTACTTCCTAACACCCCTTCCCCATTCACAGTTCAATATCCCTTTCCTTCCCTTCTCTGAGGTGAATGGAGATTTTTCTGTTTCATTTGAAGGCATTACTAGGCTCAGTCTGGTTGTGCCGATCAGTTTTTCCTGGTGTATCTGGAAGCCAACACATTCATACTGGGATTTAATTTTCACCTTCTTTAGGAGTTCTACTCCTATAACTAAGGCTAAAATTCTCAAGATGCAAATTGTCACTACATGTCTTTCTGCCATAATGAAAGCCCATGTACAGCTATTTCCCCCCCTCCTGGGGACTAGGAAATAGCTGTGGATGGATATTTGGGTACTAAAAATAGTGGTCAACTTGCCATGCTAGAAGCAGATCAGGGAGTTATGTTTCCAAGCTGAGCCCTACATTGATTTAGGGCACAAGGAAGATTGCAATCACCTTAGCCAGCATCGATGAACTGGCTTATCCCTGTCTGTTGATATCTTTCCTCTCATGGGTTCAACTTTGAGATGACGAGGCATACCTGTGGAACTCTTTTACTCAGCATCACTTCCGTTTTTAGTTTTTATTAGTTTCACCAATAGCGAGCATTTAGGGAGCCCTCCAAGGCTCAGTAAACTTCAGTCTCTTAAATTATTCTTTCACAAATATGGTCCAAGTATCCTGGATTTTCTAAGTTGTATTCACAATTTCAGGTAGCTGGCTCTCACTGAACATATTATGGAAGAACATTTTTCTCTTTGCTGATTCTTGATTATAAGTCTAAACTGCAAATCCAAATTAGTCTTTCCCTATGATTGACTCTCCCAAGGAAGTGAGACCATCTACCACCAACATGGAGGTTCTGATGGCTTTGAATCCAGTCATAACAACTATCACTGGACCCTGCAAACCAGAAGGCTCTATACTGCAGACAAAGTGTTTTGTTTGGATTTGCAGATGGTTTTAAAATGAGAAGTTTTACACTTATTATCTGGAGTTCTAGCTTCTCTTGACCAAGCAGTAGTACTTGGCATTTTGGACCTGTCTTCCCGTTGAGTTGAGTAGTTGGTCATGCAGAGTAATGGTGGCCTCCTTTATATGGAGTGTGTGCTTTCCAGTGAGTAACAGTCTTTACAATACTTGATTCTTTGATTTATGGACTCTTATCAGTCATTTATGTTACCTGATTGGCCCTGGAGACATTTCAGTTTGCTACCCATGATATATACTTTTACCTAGTCTGCAGTGTTTTCATCTTTAAACACTACTCACAATCACTTTTCCATCCCTAATATAACATTCCTCAGAATATTTCTGCATTTTCTTGTAGAAAAGAGCCTGTACTGGTAGATTTATATCTGCTAGTTACAAGTTCCATGTTAGAAACAAATGCATACAATATTTGGGGAATCAGCATAAAAATTTAAAGTAAGCCTAGTTATCTGTCATCAACTGCTTTTCCTCCCTCCCTTTCTTCCTCACTCCCTTTCCCTCTCCCTCCTTTTTTCTCTTCCTTCCTTTCCATCCTCCCTCTCTTCCTTTCTTTCTCCCTCCTTCTATTCCTCTTTCCTTGCCTCCTTACTTTTCTCTCTTTAGTGCATTTTTTT
>NW_017731988.1:768767-779127 GCF_001890085.2 Hipposideros armiger
GGGAGGAAGAAGAGGTAAGAGGGCTAGAAAACTCCTACAGAATGGTCTGTGTTATAGGGCTAGTT
This sequence comes from Hipposideros armiger, assembly GCF_001890085.2. NCBI lineage: Eukaryota > Metazoa > Chordata > Mammalia > Chiroptera > Hipposideridae > Hipposideros > Hipposideros armiger. Next base: position 768,833 of record NW_017731988.1, read on the forward strand.
TGGGTATCTGCTACCTACTGCCTTAGAATCTTGACTGAAACCTCCATTTCAACTTCTATTATAAAAGAATACACTATCCATGTCTCTAAACTACGGCATGGTTTCAGAAATGCTTTGTTCATGAGTTTCTGATCAGGGACTGCTGGTTTGAACTTGAGTCTTTGAAATGTTTTGGCAAATTTTTACCTTACTCAAGTAAAAGATGCTGTGGGATCAGGGAGACCAAATCTGGTCTCAGATCATTGAGGCTTTCTGGAGCCGGGGTAAGTGTTATCAGATAAAAGGGGGAGCAGGGGTGGTAAGGTTAGAAGCGAGTGTGTTGGATAGAGAGCTCAGCACATTCCAAGGCATAGGTCAGAGAACAGAGGCTTTCCGGGGAGTGGGAGGCAGATGTTCAGTACTGCTGATCAGGAGAGCTGGAGAGAGATTGCGATAAAAGGCAGAGCTGAGCGCTAAGGAGGAGCTAGACAGTGAAGGGCCCGGTGACTGTGGTAAGGATCAATGGAGAGTCATTGACAGTTTATAACAGAGATGTGATATGGTCAATTTTGCATGTTCTAAAGATAATCCAGGCTCCAGTGTGGGGAACAGATCGGAGGAAGCAGGGGGAACAGTAGAAGGCTCTTGGGGTCATTTCTCTTACACCAGTCTACTTCCAGTTATTCAATGCATTAAACTAGCCTACTTCCCAATCAATATGGTGTTAATACATAATTCTTTCTATGTATTATGCTGTTTAACTATTTTACTTTACTAAGTACTGGGAGAATTTGGCAAGTCTAAGGATGTTTCCAAATGGTCTTGAGAATGGAGATGAACATAGACCCAACATATAGAGGGTGCTTTAACCCTTACTTGACATCCAGAACCCCTCATGGGTAGACAGACAATCAAGGCCATTGGAAAGCTCCAGCTTGCACAATGTGGTTTCTTCTGTATCAGAGTCCTATATGAGATGCAGTGAATTGTTTTCTACAATTTCCTAAGAATGAAAGCAGGCTGGAACTTAGACTTCAGAGCAGAAATCAACCAACAAAAGCATTAATTCCAATTTTCCTCATTTTGAAAACATGCTTAAAACTAAACTTGCTCTCCAATTTCCTCTGCTCAGCCCCAACTGATTGACTAACTTACCTGGCTAATTGTTCACATAAGAAACTTTCCCCATGTATAGAACCCAAATTAATGACAGTCTCGATAACTGAGAATATCTGTAGTGTAACTTTCTATCTTTACATTTTATCTATAGAGTAATTTCCTTCAGATCCTCTCTTGGCTATTTCCCCGTCCTTCAGATTGACCTTTACTATAACCAATTTCCCTTTTTATAAGTCTTAAAATATCATAGTTTATTGTATTTGATTAATTTTTATCAGATTCTTCTATTTCTTGCGTTAGGTAGGACAGGGAAGCCCATAAATTGTCCCATTATAAAGTATTGGTTTGTTAGGCTGTGCCTTAGTCCAGCTGAATTGGGTCTTTCCAATAAAATATTTTTAGGATGCCAGCAACTAGAATTTCATAAGTTCAAGCTCTGAAAAGCAAATGGCTGCATTTTATTTCTGATGCTGAGGATATATTAGTACATAGCACAATAGCTAAACCTATTCTCTACACCAGTCCACCCTCAGGCCCAATCCCTCTGACTCATTTACTTCTCTCAGTATGTGTCCAGGAAGCAAATACTTTCCAGACTGTTTCTCTCTTATTTTTGGTTTCAGCTCAACAGGACCCCATCACTGTTGACAGAAGATATTTGAGGAGAGATAGCATAAAGGAGCCTTTAAAAATAGTCAAATAAATTGCTTGGGATTAACAACATTCTACGTGTCTCCAGAATACAACTGCTGAATTCAAAAAGAGTTAAACCAAACAAACAAACCAGCATTGTATCATGATAATGCAGCACCTGACAGTTATACAAAGTACTTCATATTTGGGGAGCTTTGAAATTTATTTTTGCGGGGCTTTTGCTTTGCTCATTCATGGAAAAATCTCGACTGGCACAGTTGATTTCCAATTGGCCACTTCTCTAGAATATTTGCCTTTCAGAGAAGAAATAAATGGCACTTACTTGCTATAATAAATAATAAAGATTAACATGACAAACTCAGCTACATAGAATGCACTAATCAAATATAAATTAATGACACTTCAAAAGAGGATTATTCTTGTTAAAAGACCTGGTTAAACCAGCTTATCAGAAGAGGGTGCCATTTAATATCAAAATATTTTCTTAAACTTTAATACTCCTAAAATTTTTTAAAAAATTAATAACTAAAATTTTAAATGAGGTAAAACAATGAGAGTTTCTCCTCACAATTAAAATAAACAATTCAAGTGTTTCATAATGAACAATACTTGCTTTAACTTTATTTGGTGTCAATTCAGATGACTTTACTCAGTGGAAGGTTTATATCTTTAGCTATCTCCTCTGGGCAACACCACAAAGTTTCATTGGGATTTATTCTGAATAAATCAGAAAACTAGTGGAAACAAACTGAGAAGAATAAACATCAGGGAATCAGCCTTGTTTAGTGGATAGGATGTTGGTGAATGGGGTTCCTGTCTCCGCTTTCCTGAAAGCCAGCAGCAGTATGATCTCGGTCAAGTCACAAACTGTTGTGACTTGCCTTAAAAATGAGAGGTTGTAGTTAAATCATCTCTTCCACCTCTAACACCTCTCTGACTTTGTTTAGCTGGTTTCATTTTTCTAACTCCAGAATTCTAACCCTCTATCAATGAGAGAATATTCCTAGAAATACACTGAATTATTTTGGTGTTAATTACATTTGAAAAAAGGCAGTAATGATGATAGTTAACCCCATGAAAGGTAGAAGAGTAAAGGGCCAAGCACTGGGTCCCAGTTAAGAGTGCTGAGGAGAAATGTATTATGGCAGGATTACGCTAGAAAGGGAAGGGAGAGAACTAGAAAATAAAGGTGTGTACTAAGGGGAGGAAATTATGAGAAATGCAATAGGCACTGAGTAGAATGAGGACTGAGTAAGAATAGTTGAAGTTTATGCGAGTGTTCTTTGTGTGGTTAGAGAGCAATCTAAGTGCCACAATGACTAAGGAGTCAGACTGGGAGGGAATTAGATAGAATAGGCATTGAACCTGTACAACATTGTGGTTAAAAAGAAGGTGATGAGTTTAAGGGAAAGTAGACCCATCAAAAAAATTTGTTTTCACTAATCTGGAAATTGGAAGTGGTCTTATGGTTGAAAGTATTAGCAAAGGAGTAGAAGAAGCTTGGAATAAGGGTTGTCAGAAATCTACAGGGGATAGACTCCAGAGCACAGGCAGAGAAAATATATAACAGAGTTTATGTCACTTATGGGACAAGGTGGTTTGCTAATTGGTATTTCTGCCCCATATTCTCTCTCCCTTGTTCACATCGTCAGGAAGAAAGGACTGCAGGATAATGAAAACATGTGATGAAAGAAACCCTGATTTGTAGTCAGGAGAGCCGCTAGATGATGTAGGGCTTTGTGTGAAAGAAAACTAAACTTTTCTTGTAAGCCACTGAGATTTTGAGGTTATTTTATTTTGTTTCTTTTTTTATAGCAGCTAAATAACTAACCCAAACAGAAATTGGTTCTAGGCACAAGGGCTTTATAAGTATGCAATATTATCTGCATATTCAGGTATTGGGCTCTATACTTGAACTAACATTTTATATGGTCAGTCTTTTTAATTTTAGCCCTTCTAATAGGGATACAGTATTATTTTATTGTGGTTTTACTTTGCATTTCCCCAATGACTAATGACCTTGAACATCTTTTTATGTGCTTATTTGACATCTTTATTTTCTTTGGAAAATTTCTCTTCAAATCTTTTGCCTATTTCTTTTTAAATTGAATTTATTTTCTTGTTATTGAGCTTTGAGATTTCTTTATATACAGTATATCCTGGATACAAGTCCTTTACGAGATATATGATTTGCAAATATTTTCTCTTCGGTGGCTTATCTTTCTATTTTCTTAAGAGTACGGCTTAAGTTTTTAATTTGATGAAGTCCAATTTACTTATTTATTGTGGTGGTAGTTTAATGGGTATACACATACATCAAATCTTGTCAAATTGCATACTTTAATTATGTGCAGTTTTTTTTGGTTGGTCAATTGTACCTCAATAAACCTGTCTTAAAAAGGAAGGTGGTTTGGGGATGGCAAAATGGATGAAAGGGGTCCAAAGGTAACATACCTTGAGTTGTAAAGTAAATCATGGGGATGTAATATACAACATGGTGACTACAGTTAATAATTCTGTATTGTATATTTGAAAGTTGCTAAGACACTAGCTCTTAAAAGTTCTCATGAAAAAAAAATATTTTTGTAAGTATGTGTGGTAACTAGACTTATTATGGTTATCATTTCACAATATATACAATATTGAATCATTATGTTGTACACCTGAAACCAATATAATGTTTTATGTCAATTATACCTCAATAAAAGAGGGAAAGGGAATAGAGAGAATCCAATAACTCAGGGCCTTCAAGGATTGAAAGTTCATTGCTTGTTTCTAGATACCTCCTTCCCCCAAGTAAGAGAAACAAAGGCCCTGTAAACTTTTCCGTTGAATTAAGTGACTCAGCACAAAGAGGAGGCTAAGGATGTGGTCTCTCCATTCACCATGCTAGATAATCTCAGATAATCACTATGAAAATGTTAGGAGAGATAGGGTAGGAACCAGGGGGGAGAAGAATAAACAAAATAAATCTGGCAGAGAATTATATCTAAGATAAACTTTGAGTATGGCTGGCTACTAGCACATGGAACTAATTGCAGTCAGAGCTAAGAAGTCTGAAGATTTTTGGAGGAATTGTATTGCCGAACGTGGAATAAAAAGCCTTTCATTTTTCAAGGTGTAAAATCACTCTTGTGTTCTCAGACTTCTGTAAACAGAAGGTAACTTTGACACCTATACAGCTCCCAATAAGAACGTTAGGATAAGGGGACCTTCCAGAGGGTGGGTCCCTAGGGTCACAGAGAATCATGGACAAGGCAGTTCTTTGCGGGGGGGCAACAATACTAGAGTTTGAAAGTTTCTATCCTGCTAGGGCAGAGAGATTTCACAGTGCCATCCCCTCAGAATTCAGAATTGCTACAGATGACTGCTTTCTGTTTTCTGCTCTTCCTTTCTGAAGGAACACCCAGTGCCTATGTCCTCTGTCTATACTACCATGGTGTACTGAGTGTGTGTTGAGGGAGATAACTTGCACTTTAGTTCCTAGAAAACACCTGGAAGCACCAAGTCTGGACCTAATAGATCAGACACAGAGACTGGATTCTTGTAACAATTTTTTAAGGTATGAACAATGATTTCCCCAATTTTACAGAGCAGAGGATGGGTAACATGCCCTGAGTATCCACAGCTAGTGAAAGAACACCGGATGCTAGATTTAACCTGGCTGGGTCTTTAGGTTGGGTACCTGGGGAGGGGTATTTTCTGTATGTAAGAAGGAGGGACCAAATGGACATTTGGTAACTGAAGGGCAGACTGTGACAGAGAATATTAATAATGCTGAGCAGTGTGGATGTGCTGCACCTCCATTTTCTAGACTTCCTTGCAATTAAATTGGCCATCTGACTAGTTCTGGACCATAGAATATGATCGGATGTGATATATGACACTTCAGGGCTAAGAGGTCAAGTGTCTGGTTCACTTTTCCCAAGTCCTCTCTCTGACATCCATTTGTGTTTCTGGAAGCAAAGAGTTCTAGGATGCTTAACCACATGCTGGAAGGAGCCCGGATCCTTGAATTTTGGCTGGAGGAGTGCTGCCCAGCCTTCACTGGACTTTATGTGAGTGGAAAAAAAGTCTGTATTGTGTTAAGCTACTGAGACTTTGGGGATGTTTATTTCAGTGACTAGAATTAATCACTCTGACCAATGCCATAGTAGACATCATTGTTGGATAAAGGTGCCTACCACATTCTCTGTCTTCCGTCACTTAGAAGATAATGGCTCTTCACATTTTCCAAAGATTTATGACTTAGTTATTTTGTGGTTTTAAAGAAGATAACAAACAGCACAGATTTAGGATAACTTTTCTTTTGAAAACACAAGAGATAGTATGTCCTTATCTTTAAGGTGGAAAGTATGACATGGAATGTCAGAGGAGAATTATTTATGATTTGGGCATGGAGTTTCTTGATCAGATTTCTAAACAAGGGCCAAATAACTGAAGGGTAAAGTATATATATGCATATATCACCGAAAAACACAAGCTCTGAAGTCAGGTTCTTTGTCAGTTCATTAGCTGTGTGGACTTTGGGCAAGTTACTTAACCACCCTGTGCCCTGTAAAACAGTGAAAATAATTGTTTATGCCTCAAAGGGTTGTTATTGAATGAGTTAATGTTGTATAATAAAGAATATAGCTGGCCTTTAATCTTGGCTCCTTGGAATTTCCTGAGTGATAGGAGTGTCTTGGTAATTCATGATGGGCCCCTTGGGCACACCTGAGTTTATACTAACAGATAACTCAGGGTGGGCCTGTTGATAGTTTCAGGATGGCAACTGGTAATACCAGGAGACCAGCCATGGGATTAGAGTGTTGGAGCTTTAAGCCATGTGACACTAGCCTGACCTCCTGACATTTGGGGAGGAAGGCAAGAGATTGAGTTTGATCACATGGCCAATGATTCAATTGATCATACTTATGTAATAAAACCCCAATAAAATCTCTGGGCACCCAAAGCATGGGTGAGCTTCTCTGGTTGGTAATCATATATCGATATGCCAGGAGGGTGATGTTCCCTGAGGACTCAGAAGCTCTGTGTTCAGGACTCTCCCCGATCTTGCCTTATGCATCTCTTTTAGGCAGGTCTTGATTTCTATCCTTCAGAAAATGGTAATCATAAGCATAGTGCCTTCCTGAGTTCTGTGTGCTGTCCTTGAGAACTACTGAATATGAGTGGTGGTGGGAACCCTGAATTTGTACCCACATCAGAAGTGTGGGTGGCTTGCAGTTGGTATCTAAAGTGAGAACAGTCTTATAGGGAACAGTGCTCTTCACCTGTGAAGTTTTGTCAGAATTGCATTGTGTTAACATATGTAAGGCTTTTAGAATAGTGCCTGGCCCTGAGTAACTATTCAGGGAAAGTTAGCTAGTACTATTAAACTATAAAATATGATCCATCCAGGAGCACTGACTATTTAATGGCTCAATCTCAGGTGAACATAGAATTACTGTATTTTAATGCTGGAGGGAACCTTGCAAACTATATAATTCTGAAGGAATTTTGACTTAGTTCAAATATCTTGTAGGTGACAGAGTTAAGACTAACCACAGTGTTTTAAAACAAGACCATTATATGAAATGTGCTTCAGTTTTCACATCTTTAAAATGGAGCTAATTCAACAGAACCTGCATCTTAATAGGAATATTTTTGGGGGATCTTTCCAGCATATATCCCTTTTCTCCAATAAGCTATTTCCTTCCCTGTGTCCCCAAACTAGGACTCTCAGAGCCACATTTGAACTATGTGACTCTGGATCGTTGGTTTCAGTCAATGGACAAGGGCGGATGACTATCAGGTTCTCACTTCTCAGGGTTTGGAATTTGACTTGAAAAGCACTAGTTGGCCTTGGGAACTGGAGATGAGGCAGCTGAGGACCATACACAGGCTGATCCTTGAAGTCAGGTATGAAAAGAGGGAGAGATGAGAGGAGTAGATGCACAGGTAGAGAGAAAAAGAGCGAGAGTGGTGACCAGAGTTAACTGGTTTCTTTGCTTGGTCCCTATCTTTTATGGGTCCAGACTCCATTTTCTGCCCTTTGGTTTAGTGCAGTGGTTCTCAACCTTTCTAATGCCGCAACCCCTTAATACAGTTCCTGATGTTGTGGTGACTCCTAACCATAAAATTATTTTCGTTGCTACTCTATAACTGTAATTTTGCTACTGTTATGAGTTGTCATGTAAATATCTTTTTGTTTTCCGATGGTCTTAGGCGACCCCTGTGAAAGGGTCAATCGACCCCCAAAGGGGTCACAACCCACAGGTTGAGAACCGCTGGTTTAGTGGGACACTCTAGTACCTTTCCAATAAATCCCCCTTGTTTGATTGTGCTTATTTGAAGTAGATTTTGTTACTTGCAAGTAATAGCCTTAAGTAACCCCCTGAGAAAGCTCCTAAAAGGATGAAATGAAACAAAAGGTGCATTTAGTACTGACTAAGATGTACTGTCACCATGATTGTTGCTGTGACTATGGAGAATGGGGCGGGGCGGAGTGAAGGGAGACAAAAATCTGAGGAATAAAGTAGGCCAAGGCCTTAGATTTCATAGGAACATTGTAACATGGGCACTCTTAAAGAGTATGCTTAAACATCTTCAATTGAAATACAATTACATTAGACTCCTTTGAATGTGGATGAAAGAATGGTAGAGATGTGGAAGAATAAGGTTAAGCCAGCAATCGACAATTCTGCCGCCTTGTTCAAGACAAAACTGGGTTAAGCAATAACTGTGGTGTGCCAATGCCATTATGAAGTATAATGAAACTGTTGGCGGTGAATAGAAAACATGACAGGACCATACCTCGGGTGACTGTACTGAATCAAAAATAGCATTTTCCCAAACAATTTTGCTATTTTGAAGGAAAAACCAATAGTTATCACAAAGCTCATGTTCCGCTGCCTGTTTGAAAGGAAAAGAGGTTTATCTCCTCAAGTGGTGGGCCCCATCAGGCTAAAATAACCGCTCTGAACAATGGATCCAAGAATCAAACCTGAGAAGGTAGATACTTGCCAGGCTGCCTCTCTTCACTGCTGGGAAAGGGTCAGATCTTATTTTGTTTGGTGAAAAAGAGGTTCTAACAAAACACACAATCAAATAGCACTCACAACCAAAGGGACTGCTTTTCTAGGTATTTGCTTGGTCTACTAAAAGGTAAGAGAGGCTTGGCCTTTATTTTTATCTTCATAAGATGAAAGGATCACTTTGGATAAGGGCATCCAAACAAGGGAAGGACACAATTGAAAACTACTTCCCTCTCCCTTTTCTTCCATCCATGCTTTATTCTTTTCCTCTTTCTTTTTCCTTTCCCTTAGCTTTTCTTCTATAATGTTAGTGAAAAATATGAGGTCCCATCAATAAAGATATCTTCCAGAGTGGCCACTTTTAAAGAGTGTATTTCTTTTTCATATGGAGGTTAAAAAGGAACTAGAAAGTTTGGGCATCTTTAGTTCTGTAAATCAAAGAACTACACTGTTTTTATTTTATTTTATTTTTTATTATTTTTTTTTAAAGAATATTTTGTCTACCCTGCCTCACACAATCAGGACTTAGAATGAAATAAATAGAAAATATGGTTCCTATTTTCTTAAAAATTTTCTTAAAGAATTCTTTAAAAAATTTTATGGAAGTTTTCTTAAAGAGTTGAAGTTCTCTTTTCTTAAAGAATTCCTAGAAAATTATTTTCATAATGCATCATTTTCTAAAAAAAAAAAAAATTCTTTAAGAATTAAAAAAACCCCAACATTTTCTTAAAGAATCCTAGGGGGAAAACTAAGTATTTTTATTATTCATTTTCCTTAAAATAATTTTCTGAGATAACTCTAGGAAAAAATTTAAAAATCTGCTTGGAAGAGTATTCTAGTCAGAAACATCTTTTTTATAAGTAACTCCCATACTTTTTGCTATCACGAAAGGGCATGTGTTTAATACTAGGATTAAATTTTCAGGGTACTAAGTCAGCCTTCAGTATCCATGCAAAAGTCAGTACTCCACAAAATCAGTAATTTAGAATTGAAATAAGAATAATGGAAAATAGATACATATTATCTTTCCATTGTTTACTTTTTAGGCCATATGATGCCAAATTTTCTCATTGCTCCTAATTTTCTGTAATTTTTTTTTTTTTGGTTTCTATTGCTATTTATTTCAATTACTTTAACATGTGAGACTCAAACTGAACATGGCTTTTGAATGAGGATCTTGCTATTCTCAAGAATAAAGATAATTACTTTGTAACTATAATGATAATCCTGATAAAAAATCATCTTGAGTTTTAATAATTATGGATCTATATTTTTGATATTTAATTTAAAGTCATTCAAACATTATTTGCCTATATTTAACATTACATGAAGTTAAACATTTGTATTAAAAATACATTAAATGGGGCCGGCCGAGTGGCGCGATGGTTAAGAACTCGCTTGGGATGCCAGAGGGCCCCGGTTCGGATCCCACATATGAGGGCCAGTAACACTGCCCTCCACAGCTAAGATGCTGAACAACAGCTCAACCTGGAGCTGGGCTGCCTATGAGTCGCCGGCGACGGCGTG